>NC_092095.1:50056405-50338346 GCF_045679555.1 Salvelinus alpinus
AATTTTCCTTCCTCATGAAGCCATCTATTTTGTGAACCAGAGGACATTTCTCCAAAAAGTAAGATTTTAGTCCCCATGTGCAGTTGCAAACCGTAGTCTGGCTTTTTTATGGCGGTTTTGGAGCAGTGGCTGATTCCTTGCTGAGCGGCCTTTAAGGTTATGTCGATATAGGACTCATTTTACTGTGGATATAGATACTTTTGTACCTGTTTCCTCCAGCATCTTCACAAGGTCCTTTGCTGTTGTTCTGGGATTGATTTGCTCTTTTCGCACCAAAGTATGTTCGTCTCTAGGAGACAGAACGCGTCTCCTTCCTGAGCGGTATGACAGCTGCGTGGTCCCATGGTGTTTATACTTGCGTACTATTGTTTGTACAGATGAACGTGGTACCTTCAGGCGTTTGGAAATCGCTCCCAAGGACGAACCAGACTTGTGGAGGTCTAAAAAAAAGAATTCTGAGGTCTTGGCTGATTTATTTTTATTTTCCCATGATGTTAAGCAAAGAGGCACTGAGTTTGAAGGTAGGCCTTGAAATACATCCACAGGTACAGCTCCAATTCACTCAAATGATGTCAATTACCCTATCAGAAGCCTCTCAAGCCATGACATAATTTTCTGGAATTTTCCAAGCTGTTTAAAGGCACAGTCAACTTAGTGTATGTAAACTTCTGACTCACTGGAATTGTGATTCAGTGAATTATAAGTGAAATAATCTGTCTAAACAATTGTTGGAAAAATTACTCCTGTTATGCACAAAGTAGATGTCCTAACCGACTTGCCAAAACTGTAATTTGTTAACAAGAAATGTGTGGAGTGGTTGAAAAACAAGTTTTAATGACTCCAACCTAAGTGGATGTAAACTTCCGACTTCAACTGTTTATACAGGGAGTACCAGTACCAGATTAATGTGCAGAGGTACAAAGTATTTCAGGTAGATATGTACATGAAGGCAGGGTAAAGTGACTAGGCATCAGGATAGATAATAATGTTTGTGTGTTTGTGTTGTTTTGGTGTGTGTGTGTGTGCATATGTAGTGAATGTTTATGTGTATGGGTTTTGTGTGGGAGTGTCAATGTATTGTGTGTGAGTGAGTATATGGTGTGTGTATATACAGTCAAGTGAGTGTGCATAGGGTCAATGCAAGCTAGGGTCAGTGCAGATAGTTTGGGTACCATTAATTGACTATTTAAATAAAATCAAATTGTATTTGTCACATGCGCTGAATACAACTGGTGTAGACCTTACAATGAAATGCTTACCTACAAGCCCTTAACCAAAAAATAATAAATAAAAGTAACAAATAATTAAACAGCAGCAGTAAAATAACAGTAGCTAGGCTTTATATAGGGGTACCGGTACAGAGTCAATGTGCGGGAGCACCGGTTAGTTGAGGTAATTGAGTTAATATTTACATGTAGATAGAGTTATTAAAGTGACTTATGCATAGATAATAACAGAAAGTAGCATCAGCGTAAAAGAGGGGGGGTGGTCAATGCAAATAGTCTGGGTAGCCATTTGATTAGATGTTCAGTAGTCTTATGGCTCGGGGGTTAGAAGCTGTTTAGAAACCTCTTGGAAGTAGACTTGGCACTCCGGTACCACTTGCCGTGTGGTAGCAGAGAGAACAGTCTATGACTAGGGTGGCTGGGGTCTTCGACATTTTGTAGGGCCTTCCTCTGACACCATCTGGTATCAAGGTCGTGGATGGCAGGAAGCTTGGCCCCAGTGATGTACTGGGCAGTACGCACTACCCTCTGTAGTGCCTTGTGGTTGGAGGCTGAGCAGTTGCCATACCAGGCAGTGATGCAACCCGTCAGGATGCTGTAGAACCTTTTGAGGATCTGAAGACCCATGCCAAATCTTTTCAGTCTCCTGAGGGGGCATAGGTTTTGTTGTGGCCTCTTCACGGCTGTCTTGGTGTGCTAGGACCATGTTAGTTTGTTGGTGATGTGGACACCAAGGAACTTGAAGCTCTCAACCTGCTCCACTACAGCCCCGTCGATGAGAATGGGGGCGTGCTCGGTCCTCCTTTTCCTGTAGTCCACAATCATCTCCTTAGTCTTGATCACGTTGAGGGAGGGGTTGTTGTCCTGGCACCACACGGCCAGGTCTCTGACCTCCTCCCCATATGCTGTCTCATCCCCTTATGCTGTCTCGTCGTTGTTGATGATCAGGCCTACCACTGTTGTGTCATCTGCAAACTTAATGATGGTGTTGGAGTTGTGCCTGGCCATGCAGTCATGAGTGAACAGGGAGTACAGGAGGGGACTGAGCACACACCCGTGAGGGGCCCCTGTGTTGAGGATCAGCATGGCGGCCATGGAAAGAAAGATCTCACAGTCATCTGGAAAAACAGGGGCTTTCACACAAGGCACAGTCTTATATTCCTCGAAAACAGGCATTTAGCTCATTTGGGAGTTCTGCATTGCTGGGCAACTCAGCTGGGTTTCCCTTTGTAATCCATTATTGTCTGCAAGGTCTACCACATGCGACGAGCGTCGTAGCCAGTGTAATAGGATTCCACCTCCCTCCTTGTCCTTTTACATGTTTGACGTCTTGTCGGAGGTCGTAGCATGCTTTCTTGTATGCGTCCATGTATGTGTCCCATTCCTTGTAGGTGGTAGCTCTAGCATTTAGCCCAGCGCGGATATTGCCTGTAATCCATGGTTTTTGGTTTGGATAAGCTATGTTAGTATAGTCATTGTGGGGATAACATTGTCGATGCGCTTATTGCTATATCAATATTCGGAGGATTTTGTTATCATTATTAGAACGACAGATTTGTACCTTGTCAGCTCGGGGATTCAACCTTTCGGTTACTGGCCCAACGCTCTAAAGCCCCTGGACCCAAGCCCGTAGGGGGCCCGAAAGGCAAAACAGAACAAAAGAAAACATAGGAGCCCGCTCTCAATGTTCAAAATACACCAGAGAGCATAATTTCCCCACAGAGGATCACTCGTTTCTAAAGAATAACTGTGGATTATTTGATCAAAAGCACATACATGTAACTGCCAGAATAAAGGAAACACCAACATAAAGGATCTTAATAGGATGTTGGGCCACCACAAGCTACCAGAACAGCTTCAATGCGCCTTGGCATATATTCTACAAGTGGACCTAAACCATGCCAGGAAGATGCACCCCACACCAAAACAAATAGTTTCTATGCCTCATTTACTCAAGTGTTTCCTTTATTTTGGTAGTTACCGGTATTCCAACAGTTGCCATTTGGGAAGCATGCTAGCCTAATATAGAACAGCGTGTTGCATTACCATATAACCTATAGAAGGGTTTTGGAACCTCTTACCATGGCAATTTGACTGTTAAACTCATGGGTACGCTAGTAATGGCTGCCAGTCCTGACTTGAATGGGAACTGTCATCTATGGATTATATTTATATGGTTTGTTGCCGCTGTCAGTTTGCCTTTTACAAATTTCTAAATACAATTGCGGGAAAAACGTATTTTTCTCTCACAAATCCCAACAGCAGCACTGTATAGGCCTACTTACAGTATCTTCATCATTGGGTGAGTCAGTGTGCCACTGGAAAGTTTATTTAGTACCCTACTGTAACCTATAATATATATATTGAACAAAAATATGAATGCAACGTGTAAAGTGTTGGTCACATTTTTCATGAGCTGCAATAAAAGATTCCAAAAATTGTCCATACATTTTCCAAAAAGCTTATTTCTCTCAAAAACGGAGGAGTATTTCTGTCTTTAGTAAAGCCCTTTTGTGTGGAAAAATTCATTCGGATTGGCTGGACCTGGCTCCCCAGTATGTGGACCTGGCTCCCAAGTGAGTGGGCCTATGCCCACCCATGGCTGCGCCCCTGCCCAGTCATGAGAAATTCATAGATAATATTTATTTATTTATTTAAATTGACAGATTTTTTACATTGACAGATGAAGTGAAACTCAGTAAAATCTTTGAAAATGTTGCGTTTATATTTTTGTTCAGTATATATATTTCCTCCAAATATTGTACAATATGTGTTCTCGCTTCATTGGGCTGGGCTATTCTTTGAATTCAGACCAAATCGTTTGTATTTATCTCAGTTGGTCAGTGTCAAAGTAGACAATCAGTATATATCTATATATATAAACTATGACTAATAAATCGGGTCCTACCCTTTTCCCCAGTTTCAGCAAAGAGGCTATAGCTACTTTCACTTTCCCTGAAAACACGTGGTAAACCCTTGGCTGTTCTGATGGGTGTTCTCCTTTCTGCTTTCTGAACCAGCAGATAATAAAGCATTTGCTTTAGATGGTTTGCTCATGTTTTGGGGAAATTTGGTGTGGTCAACAAATACAAAAAAACATAATATATCTTTGATTACAGTTAATGAAAACTGAATTTTACCATTGTCTTCTAATATCCACGAAAATACTTCAAATGGACGGCGAAGGATATCAAGGGAGGTTGTTTATCTATCAGAACAGCCCTGTACGGTTTTGTCTGGCAGCAAACTCTGCGTCTTGATTGGCTATCGAAAAAGAGTCTGAGTAACCCTGATCATATGCGAAACTCCTATTGGAGAAGACATTCTTCTGTATGTGGGCGTCATCAGGCTGTTATGCTACAGATAGAACCATAAGATTCGTTTTAAAATATATATTTGGTTACGCTGTTTGATGTTGTAAGTGACCTGACTGTACTTTTGCAGCGGATCTGTAACAGGAAACCATCATTTCTTCAAGTATTTCGTTCGGGATTTGTTGTTCAAAGTAAAAGGTAAGGCGATCTATAATTTATAAGTGTTGATGACAGCCTCTATATCAGCGCATTAGAAAGGAGAAGGAAATCAACTACTTCAAAGCACTTGCAGTCTGTGTTTGGAAACGAGGAAGGACCTTTTGTGTTGAGAACGGGGAAATTAGGTTGTGGTCTGAAGCTGAAAAACGTGAAGTTGCTCGATCCCCGTCGAGGGAGGAGCTGATGTTTTGTATATGACGGTAAAACATGCTTATGGTGACAATACAATGTGTTGGCACCTTCCATTCTTGCACATTTTCGCATAAAAAAATTATATTTCAACAGTCTGCGCAGGCAAATTTGCTGAACTGCTAAACTTGGAACCAATCACAACTCCCGTACATACCCCTCGTGATGAAGGCAGCCAATGGCCTGCTTCTATCTTCGATGTAAACACAGCCTCTTGTGCCAACCGCAAGCTGCTGCCTGGAACAGATATATATATATTTTTTTATTTATTTGACCTTTATTTAACCAGGTAGGCAAGTTGAGAACAAGTTCTCATTTACAATTGCGACCTGGCCAAGATAAAGCAAAGCAGTTCGATACATACAACAACACAGAGTTACACATGGAGTAAAACAAACATACAGTCAATAATACAGTAGAAAAATAAGTCTATATACAATGTGAGCAAATGAGGTGAGATAAGGGAGGTAAAGGCAAAAAAAAGGCCATGGTGGCGAAGTAAATACAATATAGCAAGTAAAACACTGGAATGGTAGATTTGCAGTGGAAGAATGTGCAAAGTAGAGAGAAATAATGAGGTGCAAAATAAATAAATACAGTAGGGGGAGAGGTAGTTGTTTGGGCTAAATTATAGATGGGCTATGTACAGGTGCAGTAATCTGTGAGCTGCTCTGACAGCTGATGCTTAAAGCTGGTGAGGGAGATAAGTGTTTCCAGTATCAGAGATTTTTGTAGTTCATTCCAGTCATTGGCAGCAGAGAACTGGAAGGAGAGGCGGCCAAAGGAAGAATTGGTTTTGGGGGTGACCAGAGAGATATACCTGCTGGAGCGCGTGCTACAGGTGGGTGCTGCTATGGTGACCAGCGAGCTGAGATAAGGGAGGACTTTACCTAGCAGGGTCTTGTAGATGACCTGGAGCCAGTGGGTTTGGCGACGAGTATGAAGCGAGGGCCAGCCAACGAGAGCGTACATGTCGCAGTGGTGGGTAGTGTATGGGGCTTTGGTGACAAAATGGATGGCACTGTGATAGACTGCATCCAATTTATTGAGTAGGGTATTGGAGGCTATTTTGTAAATGACATCGCCGAAGTCGCAGATCGGTAGGATGGTCAGTTTTACAAGAGTATGTTTGGCAGCATGAGTGAAGGATGCTTTGTTGCGAAATAGGAAGCCAATTCTAGATTTAACTTTGGATTGGAGATGTTTGATGTGAGTCTGGGAGGAGAGTTTACAGTCTAACCAGACACCTAGGTATTTGTAGTTGTCGACATATTCTAAGTCAGAACCGTCCAGAGTAGTGATGTTGGACGGGCGGGCAGGTGCAGGCAGCGATCGGTTGAAGAGCATGCATTTAGTTTTACTTGTATTTAAGAGCAGTTGGAGGCCACGGAAGGAGAGTTGTATGGCATTGAAGCTCGTCTGGAGGGTTGTTAACACAGTGTCCAAAGAAGGGCCAGAAGTATACAGAATGGTGTCGTCTGCGTAGAGGTGGATCAGAGACTCACCAGCAGCAAGAGCGACATCATTGATGTATACAGAGAAGAGAGTCGGTCCAAGAATTGAACCCTGTGGCACCCCCATAGAAACTGCCTGAGGCCCGGAAAACAGGCCCTCCCGATTTGACACACTGAACTCTATCAGAGAAGTAGTTGGTGAACCAGGCGAGGCAATCATTTGAGAAACCAAGGCTATCGAGTCTGCTATATAGATATAGCTATCTCCCAAAGACTGAAACAGGATAAATACACAACATCACCAAAAGTATGTGGATACCACTTCAAATGAGTGGTTTTGGATATTTCAGCCACACCCGTTGGTGTATAAAATCGAGCACATAGACAAACATCGTCAGTAGAATGGCCTAACTAAAGTGAAGAGATCAGTGACTTTAAACGTGGAACCGTCATAGGATCCCACCGTTCGCAATGATGTGTAGTGACAGGTTAGTGGTTGTCTGACACAAGGTTGCTGGAGTGGAACGAAAGATGGCGGAAGCGGATGATGAAGTAGATTCTGAATACAATGGCGGTAGAATCAAGGAGAATTGGAGTATTGTCCAAAACAATGGAAAACGGAGCAAAGTAGTGTAACTACAGTGACGAAAATAGTACCCGCAAAACACCAGTCTCAACGTCAACAGTGAAGAGGCGACTCTGGGATGCTGGCCTTCTAGGCTAGTTCCTCTGTCCAGTGTCTGTGTTCTTTTGCCCATCTTAAATCTTTTATTTTTATTGGCCAGTCTGAGATATGGCTTTTTCTTAGTAACTCTGCCTAGAAGGCCAGCATCCCGGAGTCGCCTCTCCACTGTTGACATTGAGACTGGTGTTTTGAGGGCACTATTTAATTAAGCTGCGAGTTGAGGACTTGTGAGGCATCTGTTTCTCAAACTAGACACTAATGTACTTGTCCTCTTGCTCAGTTGTGCACCGGGGCCTCCCACTCCTCTTTCTATTCTGGTTAGAGACAGTTTGCTCTGTTCTGTGAAGGGAGTAATAAACATCGTTGTACGAGATCTTCAGTTTTTTGGTAATTTCTCACGTTGTATAGCCTTTATTTCTCAGAATAAGAATAGAATGACGAGTTTCAGAATAAAGTCCTTTGTTTTTGACCATGTTGAGCCTGTCTAAAGAAGGCCAGTTTTATTGCGTCTTTAATCAGCACAACAGTTTTCAGCCGTGCTAACATAATTGCAAAAGGGTTTTCTAATGATCAATTAACCTTTTAAAATGATAGACTTGGATTAGCTAACAGAAAGTACCATTGGAACACAGGAGTGATGGTTGCTGATAATGGGCCTCTGTACACCTATGTAGATATTACATTAAAAATCAGCCATTTCCAGCTACAATAGTCATTTATAACATTAACAATGTCTACACTGTATTTCTAATCAATTTGATGTTATTTTAATGGACCAAAATTTTGCTTTTCTTTCAAAAACAAGGACATTTCTAAGTGACCCCTAACTTTTGTAGTGTGTAGTGTGTGTGTATATATATTTATGAACTCAGCAAAAAAAGAAACGTCCTCTCACTGTCAACTGCGTTTATTTTCAGCAAACTTAACATGTGTAAATAGTTGTATGAACATAACAAGATTCAACAACTGAGACATAAACTGAACAAGTTCCATAGACATGTGACTAACAAAAATTGAATAATGTGTCCCTGAACAAAGGCGGGGTCAAAATCAAAAGTAAGTCAGTATCTGGTGTGGCCACCAGCTGCATTAAGTACTGCAGTGCATCTCCTCCGCATGGACTGCACCAGATTTGCCAGTTCTTGCTGTGAGATGTTACCCCACTCTTCCACCAAGGCACTTGCAAGTTCCCGGACATTTCTGGGGGGAATGGCCCTAGCCCTCGCACTCCGATCCAACAGTCCCAGACGTGCTCAATGGGATTGAGATCCGGGCTATTCGCTGGCCATGGCAGAACATTGACATTCCTGTCTTGCAGGAAATCACGCACAGAACGAGCAGTGTGGCTGGTGGCATTGTCATGCTGGAGGGTCATGTCTGGATGAGCCTGCAGGAAGGGTACCACATGAGGGAGGAGGATGTCTTCCCTGTAACGCACAGCGTTGAGATTGCCTACAATGACAACAAGCTCAGTCAACAAGCTGATACTGTGACACACCGCCCCAGACCATGACGGACCCTCCACTTCCAAATCGATCCCGCTCCGGAGTACAGGCCTCGGTGTAACGCTCATTCCTTCGACGATAAACGTGAATCCGACCATCACCCCTGGTGAGACAAAACCGCGACCCGTCAATGAAGAGCACTTTTTGCCAGTCCTGTCTGGTCCAGCGACAGTGGGTTTGTGCCCATAGGCGACGTTGTTGCCGGTGATGTCTGGTGAGGACCTGCCTTACAACAGGCCTACGAGCCCTCAGTCCAGCCTCTCTCAGCCTATGCGGACAGTCTGAGTACTGATGGAATGATTGTGCGTTCCTGGTGTAACTCGGGCAGTTGTTGTTGGTGATCAGGCCTACCACCGTTGTGTCGTTGGCAAACTTAATGATGGTGTTGGAGTCGTGCTTGGCTATGCAGTCATGAGTGAACAAGGAGTACAGGAGGGGACTATGCACGCACCCCTGAGGTGCCCCTGTGTTGAGGATCAGTGTGGTAGATGTGTTGTTACCTACCCTTACCACCTGGGGGCGGCCTATCAGGATGTCCAGGATCCAGTTGCAGAGGGAGGTGTTTAGTCCCAGGGTCCTTAGCTTAGTGATGAGCTTTGAGGGCACTGTTGAATGCTGAGCTGCATAATGTTGGATGCATTGGAATATAATATTTAGGTTGTTTAAATTATTAACTTTCCCACTAACCTTCTAAAAGTTGACGGTGCCAAAATCTAGTGTGAGACATGTTTCCGGGAATGTTCGTTTCATGCATATACATTTGAACAAAGCACATCATCACAAATAGTTTTTCACCATTTATTGACTATGGAGACAAGTAGCGAAGGTGGCTTAGGGAGTATTTGAAGTATCTAAATATAGTGTAACCGACCAATCAATGTAGTCTATATTAAGTACCGTGAAGGGAACAATCTTACAATGTTGCGGTCCATACATGAGAGCTTTACCATCTATGCCAGAAGCCCGAGCCTCTGCTAGAGACTAGAACTGTCGTCAACGCATGATTCGGTATTCCCCCTTCTCTCTAGGAGCATTTGTGTGCCCAGGCCCCATAGGCGTATCAAAGATCCCACCCTAAGTACCTTAGCAGAATGCAATCTAAAAGCTTGTGTGGTCTAGAGACGACAGGTCTACCATCTATGGCAAAAGCCTGGGCTGCTGAACGACAACAATATAATTCTCCCCACTGCATGTTACAATAGTAAAAGTATCTGTTTTGTCATGTGTTAAACTGATTCCACATTGAATTTAGTCTTCGAAATGTTCAAACAACCATGTGTATCTGTAGTGGGTGTTCTTCAACTCTGAAATGCCCTAGACTGTCCAAGACAAAATCCACAAAGACAAGACAAGAGGCAAATGCATATGTGGTCCCAATGTCTAAATAGTGACAGCAGAGCTAGTTCAAACTGCAGTAGCAGGGTTCTCCTCACAGGTCCGTGAATCAGCCCGTGGTTAGCACTTGTTGATCTCTGGGAGCAGGACACATGAGAGCTGAATTGATCAAGTGAGAGAACAGAATGAATCAAATAAATCATCACAGCAAAGGAATGTAATTTGTGAGCTAGAAAATGAACATTCTGACAGTCTGGGGCAGGGTGCTCTGCAATCATCCTAGTCCAGCTATTGACAGGGATAATGTGGCATTTCGTATGTGGATCCTTCATTGATGACTGTATTAGATGTACACTACTTGTCCAATAGATTTTTGTGGTCTTAAATTATTACTTTGAATTATTACTCCCGGAATGACATGCTAGCTAGTGATAAACCTACATTATCTGCTCCTGCTAGCTAGCAACATATCTTTTTATTAGCAAGCTAGCTACATTACTAAGGTTGCTGTGTTCTAGGTTGGGAGTCGTTTTACAGCTTGCGTTGACGCTATCATGTTTCTATAACTAAATAGTTCAAAATAAATAGACTAGATACCTGATAGCAGTTTGTCGGACGAAGATTGCCCTCGAGATGTCACCAGCTGTCTACTACCTTAGATACGGACACAGTGACTGGCAGACGTGATCAGCAGAGAGAGTACCATGAATAGTACACACGTTTTGAGTTTTGTACTCTAGCGAACATAAAAGCATGTATTTAAATGTTTGTGTTCAGAAGAAATAAATACACACTATGTAAAAACCAGCTCCTCCCTCGACAGAGATCGATCATCTCGAATACTTAAACAGATCCTGTCGCTTGCTACGGGCCATAACCTAAAGGGGTCCGGAAGGACCTTTACCTAGAACAGCAAGCTGATACAGGCCATATTGTAACCAAATACACGTCTCAAATCTAACGGTTATTGCAACCAGGTGCATTGATCCATGTTATAGTAGTTCCTGTCTCAATCTTAAACAATATGAATATCTTCATTTATTTCATTGCCTCATTTCATAACTCACTGTTACTCCTCCTTGATCAGATGGCCCAGTGGTGCCAGCTGCAACTACTGGAGTCTAAATACCTGGAGCAGGTCGACCAGCTCTACGATGACTCCTTCCCCATGGACATCAGACAGTACCTCAGCAAGTGGATTGAGAGCATCGACTGGTAAGCAGTGATGGGAGGAGAGAGTCTGCTGTATTTAATAGATAAATATTCTATTCTACTATATTCGGATCTAGGCCATTCTATTTTAGTGATGCTGAGAAGCTGCTGTATAATGGATAAATAAAGCTCTAATCTCTCTACTGTTATCTATTCATATCCTTCATCCGATCTCTTCCCCTGTGATTGAAACACTGTAGGGAAAATGTGGCTGTTCAGGACTCCTTAGCAACAGTACGTTTCCATGACCTCCTAGCCCAGCTGGATGATCAACACAGCCGCTTCGCCCTGGAAAACAACTTCCTGCTACAACACAACATCCGCAAGATCAAGCGAAACCTCCAGGTGTAGTATGAGCTCAGTCGCGTCTGTGCCAGTGGCCTTTACAAGCAATAGAGTTTGGATGTTACAGTAATGATCTATAATAACATTTATTTTATTTTATTCTGGTTATGACCCCAGTGTCTGAATGGTTTTGGGGATTTATAGTAATAAAGTACACACTTTCACAGGACCACTTTCAGGAGGACCCCGTTCACATGGCCATGATCATCTCCAGAAACCTGAAGGAGGAGCAGAAGATTCTGGCTGCTGCCAAAAGCATAGAGGTGCCCTACATGGATTTTTATTGACATGCATTGTATTTTTACAAAATCACCACACAACTTTCTCTATCCATGCTGTCAGATATTGTAGGTGATACATAACTGTATATTGGAGTGTTTTACATGCTTTAACTGTGGAGTTAAGTGCACAGTATTTTCTTCTCAGACCGACAGAGAAAACACACAGACTAGCATGGTTCTGGAGAAACAAAAACTGGACAACAAAGTCAAAGACATGAAAAACAGGGTTCAGGTGAGTGATCATTTCCGTCATATACTATATGTTGATTCCGTCAGTGATTTGCAGTACATGTATCATGCATGTCAGGTTTTGCCATCTATCTGATCCATTGTGTTTATCTCACTTGCTAGGAAGTGGATCAGAATGTAAAGTCTCTGGAATACCTTCAAGACGAGCATGACTTTAAGGAAAATAACCTTAAGAACAGAGGTGAGGTGTTTTATTCTCTATCTGTAGTAGATCATCGATTTACAGGAATCTGTGTTTCAAGTATAGTCAGTAAGATAATGTTTTTCCCTTCTCCCACTTTAGAACACGAAATGAACGGGCTGACACCCAAACAGCTGGAACACGAGAAGCTGCTGATTGCAGAGATGTGTTTCAAGCTGAAGTTTCAGAGAGTGGTAAGAGGGGTCAGGATGAGGTTAAACGGTGACGTTTTATCATCACATTGTACTGTGAATATTAACCGATTTGTTTACGCCTCAATCACCACTAAAACTACATGTATTTTAGTCATTCAGAGCATGTGAGTTGCGACTAAGGGGGCTTTCACACCAAATTGGTTTGGTGCGTTTTTTCCAAACTCTGGTGCGTTTAACCCCTTAGTTTGGTTCTTTGGACTGGTGTGAACATTATATCCGCACTTGGGAGGGCACTTAACAATGCACAGGGGTTCACTCAAAAAGGGTGGTCTCGGTCCAATTCAATTCGTACACTGGTGCGGTTCGCTGCAGGTGAGAATGCAGTCAGCCGGGCCTCCCGGGTGGCGCAGTGGTCTAGAGCACTGCATCGCAGTGCTATGCTGCGCCACCAGAGTCTGGGTTCGCGCCCAGGCTCTGTCGCAGCCGGCCGCGACCGGGAGGTCCGTGGGGCGACGCACAATTGGCTTAGCGTCGTCCGGGTTAGGGAGGGTTTGGCCGGTAGGGATATCCTTGTCTCATCGCGCTCCAGCGACTCCTGTGGCGGGCCGGGCGCAGTGCGCGCTAACCGAGGGGGCGGGTGCACGGTGTTTCCTCCGACACATTGGTGCGGCTGGCTTCCGGGTTGGAGGCGCGCTGTGTTAAGAAGCAGTGCGGCTAGGTTGGGTTGTGCTTCGGAGGACGCATGACTTTCGACCTTCGTCTCTCCCGAGCCCGTACGGGAGTTGTAGCGATGAGACAAGATAGTAATTACTAGCGATTGGATACCACGAAAATTGGGGAGAAAAGGGGATAAAATTTAAAAAAAAAAAAAAAAAAAAAAAAAAAGAGAATGCAGTCAGCCAAAACACAGGAAAAGAGGTTGCCATTATTTTTGGTTGTTTGACAGCATTTTATTTCATACACGCAGCATCATCACTTGAGATCTCTGAAACATTTTGTTAATAGCAGCGCAATCATGAGCGCATCCAATGCAGGTTAGTGGAGCCGGGGGGCTATACCGGGGGATATAGCTGAATATAGCCTATTCACGTTGCAGTTAGAGCAGCTATTGCGCTTCGTTTCCTCCCTCCCGCATGTTGTTGGAAGACCAAAGCGAAAGTAATAGGAAGATCGGGACACACAAGTGATGCTTTATAATAATCATAAATGGATTTAACGTGAGCATTTAAACAAATGACTTTTAATGGACACATGGTTTTGTTGAGGAATTCTTTGTTCGTTTGACATTTGGAAATGTCAAACCAATCGGATCAAATAGGGGGAAAAGACAATGTAACAAATAGATTAGAACTATATCTCAAAACTATATGTGAAAACGCCCTTAGAGTGTATTATCCAGCAATAACCAGCCTGCTCACATTGAAGAGTAGATAATAACTGTTCTTTGTGTTCATGGACTTCATTTAATTTCCTCCACAGGAAGTGGTTGGCCAGTTGGCGGAGGTGCTCAACATGGCCGAGGCGGTCCAGTTAGACTTGATCTCAGAGGAGATGGCGGAGTGGAAGAAGAGGCAGCAGATCTCCTGTATCGGAGGACCACCCAACGCATGTCTGGACCAACTGCAGAACTGGTGAGGAGGCTAGTTCATTCTTTCGGGCATCTCTTGTCTGATCAAGCAAAAATATGAATTTAGGAACCCAACAAATAAAGTATTCTTCTTATTCTGCTTCATCTTCTTCTTCCCCTGTAGGTTCACAGCGGTGGCGGAAAGCCTGCAGCAAGTGAGGCAGCAGCTGAAGAAGCTCCAGGAACTAGAGCAGAAGTACACATACGACAACGACCCAATCAAACAGCAGAAAAGCTTCCTGGAGGGGCGGGCCCTGTCACTGTTCCGGAACCTCCTAGAACAGTGAGTGACACCACATTTGTATTCCAATGTTAAAGGCCCATTCTGTGTTTTTCGCTGTGGTTTTGATTATTTCATAGTTTTTTTGTTTTGTTTTTCTCCCCAATTTTGTGGTTTTCAATTGGTAGTTTACAGTCTTGTCCCGTCGTTGCAACTCCCGTACGGACTCGGGAGAGGCGAAGGTCGAGAGCCATGCGTCCTCTGAAACACGACCTTGCCAAGGCGCACTGCTTCTTGACACACTGCTCGCTTAACCCAGAAGCCAGCCGCACCAATGTGTCGGAGGAAACGCCGTACAACTGGCGACCGTGTCAGCGTGCATGCTTCCGGCCGCAACAAGGAATCGCTAAACAGTGATGGGACAAGGACATCCCGGCAGGCCAAACCCTCCCCTCACCCGGAGGACACTGGGCCAATTGTGCGCCGCCGCATGGGTCTCAGCAGGCTGTGACACAGCCCGGGATCGAACCCGGGTCTATAGTGGCGCCTCTAGCACTGCGATGCAGTGCCTTAGACCGCTGAAAGTATTCAGACCCCTTGACTTTTTCCACATTCATGGAAAACACCAGTCTCAACGTCAACAGTGAAGAGGCAACTCCGGATGCTGGCCTTCTAGGCAGAGTTCCTCTGTCCAGTGTCTGTGTTCTTTTGACCATCTTAAACTTTTATTTTTATTGGCCAGTCTGAGATATGTCTTTTTCTTTGCAAATCTGCCTAGAAGGCCAGTGTCCCGGAGTCGCCTCTTCACTGTTGACGTTGAGACTGGTGTTTTACGGGTACTTATTTAATGAAGTTGCCAGTTGAGGACTTGTGAGGTGTCTTTTTCTCAAGCTAGACACTCTAATGTACTTGTCCTCTTGCTCAGTTGTGCACCGAGGGCCTCCCACTTCTCTTTCTACTCTGGTTAGAGCCAGTTTGCCCTGTTCTGTGAAGGGAGTGGTACACAACGTTGTACGAGATCTTCAGTTTCTTGGCAATTTCTCACATTGAATAGCCTTCATTTCTCAGAACAAGAATAGACTGACGAGTTTCAGAAGAAAGTTATTTGGTTCTGGCTTAAAATGGCCAGTACCAAAGAACTTTCTTTTGAAACTCTAATGGGCCTCTGTACGTCTATGTAGATATTCCATAAAAAAATCAGCCGTTTCCAGCTACAATAGACATTTATAACATTAACAATGTCTGTGCTTTATTTCTGATAAATTTGATGTTATTTTAATGGACAAAAAATTAGCTTTTCTTTCAAAAACAAGGACATTTCTAAGTAACCCCAAACTTTTGAACGGTAGTGTATATATACTGTATATTCTACCCATTTGTTCTTGAAGAATATCTAAATGCCTCTATACAGTATATCCCCTCTAAATTCCTTGTGTCTGTGGTGTTTCTCAGTGCCTTGGTGGTGGAGAGACAGCCCTGTATGCCCACACATCCACAGAGACCTCTGGTGCTGAAGACACAGGTGCAGTTCACTGTCAAGCTCAGGTAAGCACAAACACAACAGCACCTCCCGTCTGTAGTTCCTCCCGTCAGTAGTTCCTATGAATCCGTCCAGACCTGGTTGAGTTTTGATTAGTGTTTTCTCTTTAGATTTCTTGTGAAGCTCCAGGAATTCAACTATCAACTCAAAGTGAAAGCTTTGTTTGACAAGTAAGTGGATGAGTGTGGTAGAATATATGTGTTTGTGCATTGTTATGCCCTGCTCTTGAATTTGTGATGTGAATACATAACTAAAGAAGGAATGCACATTGCATTTTCTCTCCAGGGACGTTACAGAAAAGAAAGGGTTTCGTAAGTTCAACATATTGGGTACCAACACAAAAGTTATGAATATGGAGGAGTCAAATGGAAGCTTGGCTGCAGAGTTTCGCCATTTGGTAAGCTGGCACAATTTACAAATAGCGTACAGGGCATTACATCTGAATAAGTTGTCCCGATTGTCCGTTTGGACCTGCACTGTCATCACTCCTTACAGTTTATTCTCTGGTCTCAACACAGCAACTGAAAGAGCAGAAAGTAGCCGGAAACAGAACAAATGAGGTGAGAGACTATCTGGGTTATATGACTGTCCCATAATGACAAGGTAATCAGTTACAGTCAATTCATTCCGATAGATATGTACTCATATGAGATATGAGTACTAAGTACAGCGTGTTACTGAGTCCTAGGGTGCGTCACAATAATATCTCTTTTCTCCTGAGAGTGCACTCATTCACTACTTCCCACATATCTAAAAGCATTGAATTGGTATGGTTCGGAGGGAGTTTCCATCATATTTCTTATACCAGTCATTTCCTTTCAAATCGGGGAAGTGAACAAGTGCAGACTTTTGGAGGAAGGCAAGACAATTGGTACATAGCCCTAATGTGTTACTGTCTGACCATGTTATTCCAGGGGCCTCTCATTGTGACAGAGGAGCTGCACTGTATCTGCTTTGAATCTGAACTCAACCAGTCAGGTCTGGAGCTCAAGCTAGAGGTAAGTGGTCTGAAATATAGTTTAGAAAGGAAACACCAAGTAGAAAACGTTTTTTGTTGTTGTTTTTTTTTTACAATTTATTTAAGAATTAATATTGCAAGTCGTGGCGATATAGGCTCTGCTCCTTCAGGGTAGCTCACTGGCCATGCAAAGCGTCAATATATTAAATGACCTACAAGCAGGAAAACAGAACCTAACAGGTGGAGGCTGGTGTGGTGGTGGGATTAAAGAAGCAAACGGATACTATCAGTAGCAGCAAGCGGCAGCAGGATGTGTTAGCAGAATCAGTCATCTTAAATAGAATGCCAAATAAGGTAAAGGGGATCGTTACTAGCATCTAATTGGTGCCATCTCAGCTGATGCTGAAGCGGGCACTCGGGTTCCTTTTCTGAACTGGCTTCACTTTATTTCAGAAAACAAACACCACATAGAAATATGTTTAACCATTTATTAAATAATTCATATTTCAAATCTTGGCGATTTATAGGCTCTGTTACATCAGGGGAGCTCACTGCCCAAGCAAAGCGTCAATATATGAAATTACCTACAAGCTATACCAATCCCCCAAAACAGCAGAACCATACACCAGACGACCGTGTGTCGCTACTGCAGAAAGTGCCGTTGAGACATGATCAAATAGACCAGCTAGGTCATCCTACCATTACAAGACTATACTATGTGTGTATATGAACCATGTGTAGAATGCGCTTTGCAACGTATGTCTTATACAGTGCCTTGCAAAAGCATTTATCCCCCTTGGCGTTTTTCCTATTTTGTTGCATTACAAGCTGTAATTTAAATAGATTTTTATTTGGATTTCATGTAATGGACATAAGCAAAATAGTCAAAATTGGTGAAGTGAAGTGAAATGAAAAAAATAACATGTTTCAAGAAATTATACAAAATAAAAAACTGAAAAGTGGTGCGTGCATATGTATTCACCCCCTTTGCTATGAAGCCCCTAAATAAGATCTGGTGCAACCAATTACTTTGAGAAGTCACATAATTAGTTAGATTGCACATAGGTGGACTTTATTTAAGTGTCACATGATCTGTCATGATCTCAGTATATATACACCTGTTCTGAAAGGCCCCAAGAGTCTGCAACAGCACTAAGCAAGGGTCACCACCAAGCAAACGGCACCATGAAGACCAAGGAGCTCTCCAAACAGGTCAGGGACAAAGTTGTGGAGAAGTACAGATCAGGGTTGGGTTATAAAAAAATATCAGAAACTTTTGAACATCCCACGGAACTCCATTAAATCCGTTATTAAAAAATGGAAAGAATAACAAACCTGCCAAGAGGGGGCCGCACACCAAAACTTACAGACCAGGCAAGGAGGGCATTAATCAGAGAGGCAACAAAGAGACAAAAGATAACCCTGAAGGAGCTGCGAAGCTCCACAGCGGAGATTGGAGTATCTGTCCATAGGACCACTTTAAGCCGTACACTCCACAGAGCTGGGCTTTACCGAAGAGTGTCCAGAAAAAAAGACATTGCTTAAAGAAAAAAATAAGCAAACACGTTTGGTGTTCGCCAAAAGGCATGTGGGAGACTCCCCAAACATATGGAAGAAGGTACTCTGGTCAGATGAGACTAAAATTGAGCTTTTTGGCCATCAAGGAAAACGCTATGTCTGGCGCAAACCCAACACCTCTCATTACCCCGAGAAAACCACCCCCACAGTGAAGCATGGTGGTGGCAGCATCATGCTGTGGGGATGTTTTTCATCGGCAGGGACTGGGAAACTGGTCAGAATTGAAGGAATAATGGATGGCGCTAAATACAGGGAAATTCTTGAGGGAAACTTGTTTCAGTCTTCCAGAGATTTGAGACTGGGACAGAGGTTCACCTTCCAGCACGACACTGCTAAAGCAACACTCGAGTGGTTTAAGGGGAAACATTTACATGTCTTGGAATGGCCTGGTCAAAGCCCAGACCTCAATCCAATTGAGAATCTGTGGTATGACTTAAAGATTGCTGTACACCAGCGGAACCCATCCTACTCGAAGGAGCTGGAGCAGCTTTGCCTTGAAGAATGGGAAAAAATCCCAGTGGCTAGATGTGCCAAGCGTATAGAGACATACTCCAAGAGACTTGCAGCTGTAATTGCTGCAAAAGGTGGCTCTACAAAGTATTGACTTTGGGGGGGTGAATTGTTTTGCACGCTCAAGTTTTCAGTTTTTTTTGTCTTATTTCTTGTTTGTTTCACAATAAAAAATATTTTGCATCTTCCAAGTGGTATGCATGTTGTGTAAATCAAATGATACAAACCCCCCAAAAATCCATTTTAATTCCAGGTTGTAACGCAACAAAATAGGAAAAATGCTGGGGGGGGGGGAATAATTTCGCAAGCCACTGTAGTTCTCATATGACACTGGGTACCCTAGCTTGAGGCAAGATGAGCTGTTATCTTAGTATATTCGTTGTCTTGGCTGTGTACTTAGGGTCGTTGTCCTGTTGGAATGTTAACCTTTGCCCCAGTCTGAGGTCCTGAGTGCTCTGGAGCAGGTTTTCATCAAGGATCTCTCTGTACTTTGCTCTGTTCATCTTTGCCTCGATCCTGACTTGTCTCCCAGTCCCTGCCGCTGAAAAACATCCCCACAGCATGATGCTGCCACCACCATGCTTCACCGTAGGGATGGTGCCAGTTTTCCTCCAGACGTGACTCTTGGCATTTAGGCCAAAGAGTTCAATCTTAGTTTCATCAGACCAGAGAATCTTGTTTGCCTTTTGGAAAACTCCAAGCGGGCTGTCATGTGCCTTTTACCGAGGAGTGGCTTCCGTCTGGCCACTCTACTATAAAAGGCTGATTGGTGGAGTGCTGCAGAGATGGTGGAGTGCTGCAGAGATGATTGTTCTTCTGGAAGTTTCCCCTAGCTCTACACAGGAACTCTAGAGCTCTGTCAGAGTGACCATCATATTCTTGGTCACCTCCCTGATCAAAGCCTTTCTCCCCTGATTGCTCAGTTTGGCCGGGCGAACAGCTCTAGGAAGAGTCTTGGTGGTTCCAAACTTCTTCCATTTAAGAATGATGGAGACCACTGTGTTCTTGGGGACCTTCAATGCTGCAGAAATGTTTTGGTACCCTTCCCCAGATCTGTTCCTTGACACAATTCCTTCAACCTCTTGTCTTGATTTTTGCTCTGACATGCACTGTCAACTGTGGGACCTTATATAGACAGGTGTGTGCCTTTTCCAAATGATGTCCGATCAATTGAATTTACCACAGGTAGACTCCAATCAAGTTGTAGAAACGTCTCAAGGATGATCAATGGAGACAGGATGCACCTGAACTCAATTTTGAATCTCATAGCAAAGCGTCTGAATACTTCTGTAAATAAGGGATTTCTGTTTTTATGTTTAATACATTTGCAGGGGGGGGGGGGTATTTTTTGTCATTATGAGGTATTGGCTGTAGTTTGATGAGAGGAAAAAAGTATTTAATCAATTTTAGAATAAGACTAACGTAACAATGTGAAAAAAGTAAAGGGGTCTGAATACTTTCCGAAGGCACAGTATATGTGATATACTTTATGTCAAGTAGCCAGTAAATACGGCAACGTGTAGGCTATTGACCACGGCTGACGCCATCATAGCAAACTTAATGAGGCATGGTACTGGCAGGTAAACTCATCGCAGTTTAGGAGCTCTCAATAGGCCAGCGATGGTCATTATACCATTACATGACTGTCTACTAGGCCGATGTGTGAATTCTAACTATGCGTAGCATGAGCTAATGTAGCCATACGTCTATTTCTCATATGAAGCGCCGCCGGGTACACTCGATGAAGCAAGATGAGCTGTCATCTTGGTACATGGGAAATATTCAACTCATCTAACGAGACAGAATTGGGCAGCCCATAGCTCGGAGCGCTGACAAAGGAACCAGAGCCATGATTAGCTCCAGTATCTTGTCATTCGTTGCCAGCATCAATGTTGAACAGAGGTTTGCCAGGTCCCGCCCGTGCTCAGTATCCAGGTAGCATAACATGAAAGAATTAGCATGGAACATCAGTTGTCATCAGCAGAACTAACAGGGCGGTGGCCTCTTTCATCTAGAGTTGTATGAGAGTACGGTTAAAATGTGGGTGTCCATAATGCAAACAGTACTTAAGAGATCATGCAAGATTAAAGCGAAGGAGCACTTAGTGTATCTCAGACTGAAGAACCCATAAAGCCATCATACGGACCCCGCCTCTGGAAAAGTGCAATGCAACTACAACACTTTTGCCTTAACTTGGACTCAAACTTGTGCTACTGAGAGAGGAGAGAGAGGCTTTTCCGTAGTCCATGAGCGTAGCGGAAAGGTTGATCCTGATTAGGCTACGCACGTAGCATAAAACAACATGCAAGTGCATGCACGAGTGTGCAGAGGGAGAGTGACATGATCATCTAAAACCCTAGGTCGACAATATAGTCTACCTGAGCTGAGCTGTGCCGGTAAACCCTGAGAGAAGATAGATGATGACCTGATAACAAGAAGAAATAGACCAAATAGATACTGAAATATGCCTGCATATTAGTTAGCTCAGAACAGAAGCGGCAAGTATAGCTATAATTGCACACTATTTCAGACCTGCACTTTAAATTGAGTGTTTTTAGCTAAATGTATAAGGGAAGGTTCTAGAATGATAAACCTTCAGTCAGAATATGTACGAAATTGTGACTGCCGGTGCAAGTCACACTAGCTAATGTGACTGGAATACACCGTAAATGTATAGCTGGTACTATAGTGTTTTGCAGCGGTCTGGTGTCCCGTGCGACACATAATAGGCTTCTATCTAGATTGATTGCTGCACTAAACAAATTAGCGGCCGCATGAGACCAAATACTATCAAATCGCCAACCTGCTCTTGTTATCAAGAAAACATTGGTACTCGCTGTATATCGACGCATAAAGGCTAGTGTAGGCTACTTCCTCCTGTATAGGCGAGTCGATTTCTCTGTGATGGGGTGTGTTACCCGAGCGCACGGACTCTGCCCGATACTGGCATTGGAAGACAAACAACCAAAGTATACAATTCTCCCGAGACAAATCTACTAGCTAGCTAGTTGTAGCCGCTATTGACAACAGCAGAGCAGCGATGTGGATTGATCCTCGCAGTCAATGACATCCCCCTCAGCAGCCAGACATGCCACATGAGCATGTTGAATGAGGTTCAACCACAGCTAGCATGCATTCGCAAAGAAAATACATGTCAGAAAACTGCAGCATAGTGAGAAACGGCTAGTTACAGCAGCAGCAGCGTCAATGCTGCAAAAGAAGCAGAAGCATACTAGCAATCACAGCTGAGGCGGGGACTCAGGTTCCCTATCTGAACTGGCTTCTATTTATATTAGGTCTACACTCCCATTTTCATAAGATCCAACAGCACTCTGACCTTATTTCATTTGACTTTGACTTTCTCTGGCCTCTGGTCCTTCTTAGACCATCTCCCTGCCCATCGTGGTCATCTCCAACGTCAGCCAGTTGCCCAGTGGCTGGGCCTCCATCCTGTGGTACAACATGCTGACCAGCGAGCACAAGGTAGTACAGTGCATTCATTCGATTGAACCTTTTCATACATGTTCTTTGCGTTGAGATCAAATCTCATTGCAAGAGAGACCTTTTCAGAAGGCCCGCGCGTCAGCCAGTCTAAATCAGATAAGAAATGGACAGGACACAAACGCACCGCTCTCCTTTTCCTGTTTCGCTCGTTTCCCTGGTCTGTCCTAGAACCTGAAGTTCTTCCTGAGCCCTCCTGCAGCGTCCTGGGGTCAGCTGTCTGAGGTGCTGAGCTGGCAGTTCTCCTCTGTCACCAAGAGGGGACTCAATGAAGAGCAGCTAGGCATGCTGGCCGACAAACTCCTGGGTGAGTCACGTTTGGGGATTGGCTTTTGTTATGTTACCATACTTCTTATAACGTTGTTGGTTGATTTACAAACTCCCGATACTTCATGATGAGGTTAACCTTAGATACATTTTCTAACAGGCCAGAAAGCACAGAGGAATCCTGAGGGCCTTATCCCCTGGACCAAGTTCTGTAAGGTAGGTCATGGCTACAATATACAGAATACAACATCTTTACAGTTGTAATATAGAAGGACCTAGTAATCCATCTAGACATCTGAAGACACATTGTCTACTGTAGAGTCTCAGTGAGAAGAGCTTTCCCTTCTGGCTGTGGATCGAAGCTATCCTGGACCTCATCAAGAGACATCTGCTGTCCCTGTGGAACGATGGGTGAGTTAGTTCTTTATCAGTCGGTTGAACATGATCATTATCTCAGAGTTAGCAGAATGGTGTCTATAGCTTGCCACAACAGACGTCATACTGTTGGAGCTGCAATTTCTCAGCACAAAAGCAAACAACTACACTGTTAAGCTCTAATTAGCTGAGAAACGCTCAATTCGGTTCTCTTATATCGAGGCAGAGTTGTTTTGATAACTGGTTGAGGAATTTGGTAGCAACAACATTGAGTCACCATCAGTCAATTCTTGTAAAAAAATTAAAAGTCTGTTTGTATTCGATAAAAGTTTGTATTAAAAGTATGAATTTCAGCACACCGCTGAAGGAACGCAGTTGTATAGGACAAACATAGGTACAGGTAAGCGTTTTCAGAATTTACATTTTTACGAGAATCAACTGATGGTGACTCAATGTTGTTGCTAGCAAATCTCGCAATCAGTTATAAAAACTCAACTCCGCCTCGATATAAGAGAACTGAGTTGAGCGTTCCTCTTGCTAGCTCTAATGGACTACCAGGGACCACACATGGCTGAATCAGGTACAGTGCATTTGGAAAGTATTCAGGCCCCTTCCCCTTTTCCACATTTTGTTACGTTTACAGTCTTGTTCTAAAATGGATTCAATAAAAAAAAATCCTAATCAATCACAGTTCCCCATAATGACCAAGCGAAAACAACAGGTTTTTAGAAATGTATTAAAAATAAAAACAGATACCTTCTTTATATAAGTATTCAGACCCTTTGCTATGAGACTCGAAATTGAGCTCAGGTGCATCCTGTTTCCGTTGATCATCCTTCAGATGTTGCTACAACTTGATTGGAGTCCACCTGTGGTAAATTCAATTGATTGGACATGATTTGGAAAGGTCCCACAGTTGACAGTGCATGTCAGAGCAAAAACCAAGCCAAGAGGTCGAAGGAATTGTCCGTAAAACTCCTAGACAGGATTGTGTTGAGGTACAGATCTGGGGGAAGAGTACCAAAAAATATCTGCAGGATTGAAGGTCCCCAAGAACACATTGGCCTCCATCATTCTTAAATGGAAGAAGTTTGGAACCACCAAGACTCTTTCAAGAGCTGGCCGCCCGGCCAAACTGAGTAATCGGGGGAGAAGGGCCTTCGTCAGGGAGGTGACCAAGAACCCGATGGTCACATTGACAGAGCTCCAGAGTTCCTCTGTGGAGATGGGAGAACCTTCCAGAAGGACAACTATCTCTGCAGCACTCCACCAATCAAGCCTTAATGGTAGAGTGGCCAGGTGGAAGCCACTCTTCAGTAGAAGGCACATGACAGTCTGCTTGGAGTTTGCCAAAAGGCAGCTAAAGGACTCGCAGACCATGAGAAACAAGATGGCGCCGGAGAGGATGGCTGCCGTTTTATTGGATCTTAACCATCCGTGCCATTTTGTTAGTTTTTTTCACATTGTTTATAAAAAACAATGCTACCTAATGTTGCTGCTACCGTCTCTTATGACCGAAAAGAGCTTCTGAAAATCAGAACAGCGATTACTTACCTTGAATTGGACTAATCATTTTTCATTCATGAGTTGGATGAGAAGGATTTACTCCAAACACCCGAACAGGCCCTCATCCCCGTAATTTGCAGGAGAAAGAGACAGAGATTTCGCGGAAGGAGATCGGGTGCCTTGTGAGGATCAGGCAACGAGTGGCTAATCTGCCTTTGTACGTTGGCTAACAGTACGGATGGCAATCTTTGGAAAATAAATGGGACGAAATAAAAGCACGTATATTCTACCAATGGGACATTATAAACTGTAATATCTTATGTTTCACCGGGTCGTGGTTGAATGACGACATTAATAACATACAGCTCGCGGGTTATACACTCTATCGGCAGGATAGAACAGCAGCATCTGGTAAGACAAGGGGTGGTGGTCTATGTATATTTGTAAACAACAGCTGGTGCACGGTATCTAAAGAAGTCTCAAGGTTTTCCTCGCCTGAGGTAGAGTATCTCATGATAAGCTGTAGACCACATTATCTACCTAGAGAGTTTATTTGTATTTTTTGTAGCTGTCTACATACCACCACAGACCGACGCAATGAGCTGTGTACCGCCATAAGCAAACAGGAAAATGCTCATCCAGAGGCGGTGCTCCTAGTAGCCGGGGACTTTAATGTAGGGAAACTTAAATCAGTTTTACCTCATTTCTTCCACCATGTTAAATGTGCAACCAGAGGGGAAAAGAACTTTAGACCACCTTTACTTCACACACAGATGCGTACAAAGCTCTCCCTCGCCCTCCATTTGGCAAATGTGACGATAATTATATCCTGATTCCTGCTTACAAGCAAAAATGAAAGCAGGAAGCACCAGTGACTCGGTCAATTAAAAAAGTGGTCAGATGAAGCAGATGCTAAAATACAGGACTGTTTTGTTTACACAGACTGGAATATGTTCCGGGATTCTTCCGATGGCATTGAGGAGTACACCACATCAGTCACTGGCTTCATCAATACGTGCATTGATGACGTAGTCCCCACATTAACTGTATGTACATACCCCAACCAGAAGCCATGGATTACAGGCAACATCCGTACTAAGCTGAAGGGTAGAGCTGCCACTGTCAAGGAGCGGGACTCTAACCCGGAAGCTTATAAGATATCCCGCTATGCCCTCCAACGAACCATCAAACAGGCGAAGTGTCAATACAGAACTAAGATCCAATCGTACTACACCGGCTCCGATGCTCGTCGGATGTGGCAGGGCTTGCAAATTATTACAGACTACAAAGGGAAGCACAGCCGAGAGCTGCCCAGTGACACGAGCCTACCAGACTAGCTAAATAACTTATATGCTTGCTTCGAGGCAAGTAACGCTGATAGACTGATGAGTGAAAAAACTATTGAATCCCTTTTAGAATGAAGTTTTAACGTAACAAAGTGTGGAAAAGTCAAGGGGTCTGAACACTTTCCAAATGCACTGTACATTTACAGAATTGTTGAACAATGTGAATTTCCCCTGTCAAATAAACATAGAGGTTAAGAAATGTTGTTTATTTTATTTTTCTCACCCACACAGTTGCATCCTGGGCTTTGTGAGTAAGGAGAGGGAGAAGGCCCTGCTGACTGGGAAGTGTCCAGGCACGTTCTTGCTACGCTTCAGTGAGAGTAGCAGAGACGGAGCCATCACATTCACTTGGGTGGAACACGACCAATACGGTGAGTCTGTGAAAACACACACCACACACACAGCGCCCCTTTAGCCAATTACAATTAAAAGGTTGATATATTTCGATGTGTGTGTTTCGCAGATAAGCCTGTATTCCATGCAGTGGAGCCCTACACCAAGAAGGAGCTGTCTGCTGTCTCTCTGCCTGACATCATCCGCACCTACAAGGTGATGGCAGCTGAGAACATCCCAGAGAACCCACTCCGCTTCCTCTACCCAGACATCCCCAAAGACAAGTCCTTCGGAAAGTACTACGCTAGGGCCTCCGAGGGTAAGCAGCCAGTGACCTCTTTGTTTTTCAATCCTCTGTGAATATTATAATAAATAATATATGCCATTTAGCAGACACTTTTTATCCAAAGCGACTTAGTCATGCGTGTATACATTTTACGTATGGGTGGTCCCAGAATAAAGAAGCATTACTGAAATCTACTTCCATTGTCCCACAAAGAGTGGCTGAAAATTCTTCTCTCTTCAGTTTGCTCCTCAATCATTCACCTTGGTAGCAATAGTGTTATTTTTGATGTTCACAAAGCCCCTGTAAGGACCCGGATGTCTGTTTGGTAGAACATCGGGGTCGTGTTTTATAACCAACCTCTCGATCAATCAATTTTCTCTGTATAGCATTGAACGACCATAGGAGTTGGCTATAGATCACAGACAGATCTGGGACAAGTGGTCTTATATCGCTGGTCCACCGTTTTTCATCTTTCAGCATCGGAGCCTATGGATGTGGAGAGTTCCAGCAGCACAGGATACATGAAGACAGAACTCATATCGGTGTCAGAAGTGTAAGTCTAGAGTATCCTTCTTAATACTCCATATTCATTTCGTGAAAGGTGAAGATGCTATAAAATACTTTATTTGTATTTGCAATAGTCTGGTTTGAGTATGATTTTATAATCCGATTTAACTGTTATTTTCACAATGGGTTTTAGTCACCCATCTAGACTGCAAGACAACATGATGCCCATGTCGCCAGACGTGTTCGGTGAGCTGAAGAGGAGCGTTGCACCAGTGTTCCAGTGTTGGACTGGTCCAAAGGAGATTGATGCTGTGGTGAGTTAAACTTCCCCTCTGGTGTTTATTCAATTCAATTCAATTGCAGTCTGATGCCAAACCCTAAGAATTGAACAATGCATTAATTTGCGTATATGTCCCTTGCATTTCTCGTCCATTGTTGTTCTTTATCATACTACTCGCCTCAGGCGTCTGATCTCGGAGAGTTTTTAGCTGAAGACTTTCAGGTATTGTGAACGGTACCGTTTTCTCCGAATAAGCATGTCTTTGCTAGTAATAATAGGCTGTGGGCGATGTTTCAATAGTGCCAAATAATCACTAGTACCTACTGTAGTAACCTGCAGTACACTTGTTTTGTGTTTTCAGCATGAGGCTCACGTATGCATGATTGTCTGTAGTCTGCTCCATTTCCTAACCAGTACGCAACGTCCTCTAAAAATGCTTCAATCTCTTGATTGGAATGAATGTGCGTGTTGCATATTCAATGCCATCATGATGCCATTTATTTTGTCCCTCTGACCAATGGTAGTTTTGCATCCATAAAGACACTTTGCTCATGTTGACATTTTATCCATCCCTCTGTAGATGTTTCAGAACACACCTGACTTGGACTGCAACTGAGCCAACAGACAGGTGGAACCTGATCTTTTAGTTGTCTAGTTTTATACTGAAGCCCATTTCCGTCCTTTACTCTCCTTGAACTTCAGTAGTCACGTTCCAGAACAAATACATTTTACACTTATATATTATTATATGTATTACACAATTAATAATTTGGTGGTAATGTGCATGAACATAAAAGACTTAGCTAACTACTGTAACATTTGTATAATGAATGAATAGGGACTCCTATGTCTTTCCATGCCAATATTCAACCATATACAGTCCCGTGGGGTTAACTTGCGACGCCAGGGTTGTGGGATCGATTCTCTTGGGGGACCAGTTAAAAGTGTGGAAATGTATGCACTCACTACTGTAAGTCACTCTGGATAAGAGCGTCTACTAAATGACCCCAAAAAATGAATAAAGGGAGGTACCATCCATCTTTAAAATGATATCTTTATTGTTTGATCATTGAAATAAATACAGTACCAGTCAAAAAGATTGGACATACCTACTCATTCCAGGGTTTTTCTTTATTTTTTACTATTTTCTACATTGTAGAATAATAGTAAAGTGAAATAGTGAAATAACACACATGGAATTATGAGGTAACCAAAAAAGTGTTTAACAAATCAAAATCTATTTTAAATTTGAGATTCTTCAAAGTAAACACCCTTTGCCTTGAGGACAGCTTTGCACACTCTTGGCATTCTCTCAACCAGCTTCATGAGGTAGTCACCTGGAATGCATTTCAATTAACAGGTGTACCTTGTTAAAAGTTCATTTGTGGAATTACTTTCCTTAATGCTTTTGAGCCAATCAGTTGTGTGAAAAGGTAGGGGTGGTATACAGAAGGTAGCCCTATCTGGTAAAAGACCAAGTCCATATTATGTCAAGAAAAGCTCAAATAAGCAAAGAGAACTCTAACTCTACCTACATGTACATATTACCTACATGTACATATTACCTCAACTAAACCGGTGCCCCCCGCACGTTAACTCTGTACCGGTACACCCCTGTATATAGTCTCGCTATTGTTATTTTACTGCTGCTCTTTAATTACTTATTACTTTTATTTCTTATTCTTATCCGTATTTTTTTAACTGCATTGTTGGTTCGGGGCTCGTAAGTAAGCATTTCAATGTAAGGTCTACACCTGTAGTATTCGGTGCATGTGACTAATACAACTAATTTGATTTGATTTGAGAAACGACCGTCCATCATTACTTTAAGACATGAAGGTCAGTCAATTCAGAAATTTTCAAGAACTTTGAAAGTTTCTTCAAGTGCAGTCGCAAAAACCATCAAGCTCTATGATGTAACTGGCTCTCATGAGGACCGCCACAGGAATGGAAGTCCCAGAGTTACCTCTGCTGCAGAGGACAAGTTCTTTTAGAGTTACCAGCCTCAAATTACAGCCCAAATAAATGCTTCAATGAGTTCAAGTAGCAGACACATCTCAACATCAACTGTTCAGAGGAGACTGCGTGATTCAGGCCTTCATGGTCGAATTGCTGCAAAGAAACCACTACAAAAGGACACCAATAAGAAAAAGAGACTTGCTTGGGCCAAGAAACACAAGCAATGGACATTAGACCTGTGGAAATCTGTCCTTTGGTCTGTTGAGTCCAAATGTGATATTTTTGGTTCCAACCACCATGTCTTTGTGAGATGCAGAGTAGGTCAACGGATGGTCTTCGCATGTGTGGTTCCCACCGTGAAGCATGGAGGAGGAGGTGTGATGGTGTGGGGGTGCTTTGCTGGTGACACTGTCAGTGATGTATTTAGAATTCAAGGCACACTTAACCAGCATGGCTACCACAGCATTCTGCAGCGATACGCCATCCCATCTGGTTTGCGCTTAGTGGGACTATCATTTGTTTTTCAACTGGATAATGGCCCAACACACCTCAGCCTGTGTAAAGGCTATTTGACCAAGAAGAAGAGTGATGAAGTGCTGCATCAGATGACCTGGCCTCCACAATGACCCTCCCTCAACACAATTGAGATGGTTTGGGATAAGTTGGACCTCAGAGTAAAGGAAAAGCAGCCAACAAGTGCTCACATATGTGGGAACTCCTTCAAGACTGGTGGAAAAGCATTCCAGGTGAAGCTGGTTGAGAGAATGTCAAGAGTGCAAAGCTGTTATCAAGGCACAGGGTGGCTACTTTGAAGAATTTAAAATACTAAATAGATTTGGATTTGTTTAACACTTTTTTGGTTACTACATGATTCCATATGTGTTATTTCATAGCTTTGAAATCTTCACTATTATTCTACAATGGCTAACTTGACTGGTAACGTATATCTCCTTTGCCTGCAACAGTCAGCTGAAGTGGATATACTTGAGAATGAAAACAAACAAACTGATGACATCAGTATACACCTGTGGTACATTCAAAATAATTAGCTAATGTTGATGTTCACCTGCACCTATACAGATGAACAACAAACACACAATGCTTATTGTGCAGCAGGGACTGGGGATACAAACTCAGTCAAATTCATTGAAAGCAACACTAACACTTGAGATTAGTTATTCACGAGCAATATCATATTCATTCATTTTCCTCAAACCGTTCAGACGGTACCAGATCTGCAGACTCCCTACAAAAGTTAAGAAAGTCTGAAAGTCAGAAAAAGCTTCTAATCTTACAATGTTGTTAAGAGATGAAGATAGAAAAAGATAGCTACCATTGTTAGCGAGGATGATAGCCAAGTACTGTTGATGGTAGGTGCTGACACAGAGTAACATGGCAGGGGTGTGGGTCGTCAGATAGCTCAAGGCAATGTTTTCTCTGGACTCGCCGTTGTGGGCATAGATGGCTGAGGACTGGCTATGGATTGGCTGACTGCTAGATGACTGGCTACCTCTGTCTCTGTTGTGCATGACTGGAAAAGGCATCTGGAAGGTAAGGGTCACCGAGGAGCCACTCTCAAAGGACATTGACACTTCTGTTACAGGGATACAAACATGGATGTCGTTATTAGTGTAGAAGGCTCCTATTCAGTAGTGCTGTATTGTGCTGTTGATCTCAGACACTGATTCAGACAGCATTTGTAAGAACCGGCTTATCTGAATGTTGAATGGGTCAGAACAAAAGGGATGCTTGAAAGAGTAAAACTCAAAGAACATGGCTAGATCATCAATGGATCAAACAGAAATCACACATTCTCTGAGGTACCAAGTGCCCCTACCCCTAAAGCACGACCCTGTCCAGAAACCTCATTCAAAATGCTGTGAATAGGTTATAACTGAATATCTGAAGTAATAAAACCTGCTTTGATGCCAGTGGATGAATACAGGATACATCCATAATGGGTGGCGTAGTCTCAGCAGGAGTCATATTGTGTGTCAGCCAGGCCAGCATGAACCCAGCTTTTGAATGGAATTCAATCCAACAGAAAATCAGTTTTAGAATAAAACTAACATAACAAAATGTGGGAAAAAGTCAAAGGGTCTGAATACCTTCCAAATGCACTGTTGACTTTTTGTTGTTGTATAGAGTCAATTTGAAAGATATATAATTACAGTAGAAATATACATTCTATAGTACACTAAGTGGAAACAATAATTTGGCGATAATGTGTATAAACATATAGCACTTAACTATAGTTTAGTTTTTCCACATGTTGTGTTACAGCCTGAATATAAAATGTATTAAATTGAGATTTTGTGTCACTGGTTTACATGCAATACTCCATAATGTCAAAGTGAAATTGTGTTTTTAGAAATGTTTACAAAGGAAGGAAACCGCTTAGGGATTTCATCATGAGGCCAATGGTGATTTTAAAACAGAGTTTAATGGCTGTCATAGGAAAACTGAGGATGGATCAACAACATTGTAGTTACTTCACTATACTAATCTAAACGACAGTCAAAAGAAGGAAGCCCGTACAGAATAAAAAATATTCTAAAACATGCATAAAATATGGCAAATAAATTTAATTAACTTTATGACCTGAATACAAGGTGTTATGTTTGGGGCAAATCCAACACAACACATCACTGAGTACCACTCTTCATATTTTCAAGCATATTTTGGACCGTGGGTTATGTCAGTGTTAGCTCCATGGCTACTGAGTAAATAAGGGTAGCACACAATATTTCTAACAATAAGATAAAGTTCCTTGTGTTGTTACCATAATTTTTGTAAATCTTCAAAGGAAAACTACATTTTCCAAACAGTTTGCTTCAATGGTTTATTATTAGTTTTGAAGATTATTCAAATACAATTGAAAGCAAGTTCATACAATGGGTACATGGATGATGTATAGTGTTATTGGGTCAAGGTAATTCAGAAAATCATGGCTGAATTTCACTTATAAAGTGTTTTACTATATTACTCTTCGGTGCCTCTTGTGGCAACGCCCATGGCCTCAACAACCGTGACCATGACCACCATCGCTATCACTTTTCCCTACCACTACCATGACCGTGATGGTCTCTACGACCAGGGTTACCGTGTTTACCGCCACGATCTCCATGGCAACCGTGGTGACCACCATGGCAACCGTGGTGATCACCACCTCTGCCACCAGGGCTGTGTCTGCCACCAGGGCTGTGTCTGCCACCAGGGCTGTGTCTGCCTCCATGGTCACCACTGCCACTGCGGTCTGGGGGGGTAGCAACCCTCTGGAGGACCATGGTCTCGTCCCCCCAGAGTGGTGGTCCTTATCCCCAGGAGGACAGCCCCCTGGGCCACCATGAGGCTGTTTCTGCTAATCTAAGTCATACCCTGAGGGGTGACGACCCCTTAGAAGAGACAAGCAGTCAAAAAGAAAATTATCAATAAAACACGGCTAGGCAAAATATGTTCATAAAATGTTATATGTCGAGCAGACAAAACAATGAGGGTATTTTACCTGAGCTGCTGTCAAACATTTCCAGCGATTAAATATGTTACTTTGATAAGAAAATTGCAACAAAGGATTACGTTTTTTTTAATCACTGTTTTATCATATTAATATAAGGCTATAAAACAGATTGACCTGCCCAAAAGTTCCTTGTTCAAAATCTGAAGGTATTCCAAGACATTACATGTAATCAAAAGAATAATGAATACTCATTTGAGATATGCAAATACTGAATATGTGCCAGAAAGCTAAAATAAATAGTGCATATATTTTACATTTTGAACATAGAACCCAGATTAAATGAAGAGTGTACACGCCTGTAACTGGTATGTAAGCAGCTCTCGATTCTGTCCCTTGTCTTGTGTGAAGAATGTTCTCTTACTTAAACGAACTGGATAGACTACACCCTTTTATTCCCGTCATGTCATCCTGGTTATTGTACAACACAGTTGGAGGTATGGACGGGGTTCATGTCCCGAAACACACCTTGCATCACTTTGTCATTCAGAAGCAAATAATACTACTCTATCAGCATAGCTTCACATGGAAGAGAGAAGAAGAAACATTGTGGTACTATTCCATTTAATGTGATTTAGAACACCTTTGACTGTGATATCTTGGCTTGGTGTAGGCTGCTGCTATACAGTACATGACGCAAGTATTTCTTGAATTCCTAATAAAGCAAAGGAGTACCATTGAGGAGTAGTTGATCGAGCATTTATTTATGTGAACCCATTTTATTTTGTAAAGTGTTATGAGAATTGATGGTTTTGAAAGCCTGGTTTGAGGCTTAGGCAGGCAGTGGGTGATGCTTTAGTAATGTGGTAACTTCTTCACTCTTTTCTCTCTGCAGCATCCAGGACTGCATTAGCACTCTCCCTGGCCTCAGTAAGCAGAGCTGATGCTTTCTGTTGAGTCTGCAAAACACAAAACACGAGTGTATAAGTGTAACTATGAAATAACTGTATAACAATGTAATAATCCACTGGCTCTCACCAAAATCGAGCCTTTTTTTGTTTTGATTCATTTTCCAGTACTGATAGATTACCTACGTTGTAACCTAGGCTACATCATTTTGGAGCGAGAAAGACCTATAGGCTACATTGTAACTTACAGACACTTTGAAGGACTCATCTGCGATACCCTTGAGGTTGATCGCAACGTTGTAGTAGGCTCCAAACACTGCCGTTTCCAGGGCTTTAGCTGCTACCTGCAACACCACAAATAATAACCATATAAGGAAGATGCTTTGTAGGCTGTCTACAGTACAATGCATGTCATAGCTCTGGGGCATCTGTCAGAAAATGTTTTGCAACCAGACTTAATAGAGACACTTATGGGTGCCCTGGCGTTTTGAGATGCTGTTTTACGGTATGCCAGTAAGATGGTATGTGTAGATAAGCAGTTGGCACGAAACAAAATGGTCCACAGTTAGGTCATTAAAGCATGTCGGTATCTGCCCTCAAGCAAATAAACGACTGCATAGAAGCCACTCAGGTGTGCTTGCAAAGTTGCAATTTCTCTACGGTCTCAGTCACGGTACCTGGAGGTCAGACTTGCAGGCCACGTTTCCGTAGAGCACCATTTCCTTTAGACAAGGCCACAGCAGGTTGACTCGTTCCGCCAGAGACAGTGGGACCGCCACGGCTTGCTTCAGACCCTCCTGCATGGCATCTTCCCTCCTGGGGCAGGAACAGGGATAGGGGTAATGGTAAGGCAGAATTACGTAGGGATAGGGGAAGAGGCAGGTCAGAAGCAAGACCAGGGTAGGGGTAGAAGCAGGATTAGGGGTGGGGATAGGTATAAGGTATAGGAAAGAGGAAGAGTAGAGAAATTAGATCGATTTGGAGCATGACAAGACTACACCATGACTACAAGACTACTACACCTTACGTACAGTTAGAACAGGTGCGCTGGCAGTAAATGAACTACAGTAAACCCGTCTTCTTTGGGAAAGCCTGCTTTACATGTTTACAGGGATAGGCCAGGTTGCTTGCCAGGTAAAATTAGGTGACAGGTGAGGGCGGGATACAGGAGAATGTACAGTAATGAGTTTCCATAGATGTCAATCTGAAGTAAAGATGGTTTGAAACAGTTCCAACGTGCTGTGCTGTTTAGATGTGTGTGTGTGTGTGTGTGCTTAATTACACATCTACTTTAATGACATGCTTCTCTGACATCTTGGATTCGACAGAACTGCCATATGTTGGTAGCATGACAATCACCTTTTGACTTCATCTGATGTGTTTCTTGGCATCTTCAATGCAGCCTGAAAACGAGAAAGTTAAACCTTATAAAACAGGAGTAAAAGATTACATTCCACTACATTTTCATAGCAAAGTCACAATACAGCAAACATCAAGATCTTACCTTGGGTCGAACCTTCAAAGTAAGCATTTACAAGGAACAAAAACATAGTTTTTATCACTCGCTCTTCACCTGAACTTTTATCATCAGAAGAAATATTCATCATATTTTGTACGACTCTCTGCTTCGCTAAAAGGCAGGGCAGGGTCGCGTCGGGTGGGGTCGCATCGAGCGGCAGGTAGCCCAGCGGTTAGCTCATTGGGGCAGTATCCGAAAGGTTGCTGGTTTGAATGCCCGAGCCGAAAAGGTGAAAAAAATCTGTCGATGTGCCCTTGAGCAAGGGCACTTAAACCTAATTTGTTCTAGGGGCTCCGTACTACTATGGCTGACCCTGTAAAACAACACATTTCACTGCACCTATCCGGTGTACGTGACAATAAAACATTTCTTTTTTGTTTCTTTTTTCTCAAGGCATAAGTTTAGCTAAGTATTTTTTTTCTTAGTTTGGAATCCAATCTGAATATGCTCTGAAACGGAATAAAGTGAAACAATAGTGAAGAATATTCAGTTAGGATTTCAGTCTAGCTTTTCACTGTATAGTTCCTGCTTTCCCTAGCCCGGTTAACCCAGACTGAAGGTTTCCATGATATGTTTTCCTCTCACCATGTAGCGACTGAATGCCTTGGAGTCTGCGTCCACCATGACCAGCAGTTCATTCATGGCCTGATGGAAGGGAGGGATGAGTCTCCTCATGATGCTGTCCAGGCTGTCAAACTGCCTCTTCCCGTAGGTCATCTGACCCACCATGGCTCCCAGAGCAGCCCCCTGAAACACACACACACACACACCTTTGACTCCTTGTATTGTACATACTTTATATTGGTTTATTCCTATGTGCTGGGCAAGGTCATAAGGGGAATATAGTCATCTACATGATATTAAAGATGGTTGTACCATTGCAGCGACGGCAGCAGAGACTGACCCTCCTCCTGGAGCAGCGGTTCTGGCCCCCACGCTGCGGACAAACTGCTGCAGAGACAGAGACACCAGGCGCTTGTCCTCCTCAGTCCTCTCCACCATGTACCTAGAGTCACAACCGTAGAAATAGATTTGAATGACTAGAATGGGAAAAGTCCCTTAGACCATGATAATAGTGCACTCATTGGTACTCACTCTATGATTTTCTCTTTGGGGACGAAAGGCCCAAGTGAATCAAGCCCAAGTTTACTGATGACCAGACGGACCTTGTGCTCCTCCTCCACAATGAAGAGCCTGTCTCTCTGGATGTAGAAGTCAGCACAGTCCAGCACAGCTCTCAGAGGCATGATGCCTACAATCTGAGAGCCCACCACTGGCAGGTTCAGGTCCTGGGGAGGAGAAGGAAGGGAGGAGAGGTGTCAAACTGGCTGAACATTTTGACATTATTAGTTGTCCTTATGTCACTGGTTCAAACCAGCAGATCAGTGAGAGGGTTTTGTACAATAATGCTGTACTCTTTGCAGCTGTGGCTGTTGTTGTGTTGTTGTACCTTGGCAGCACTGCAGACCTCTTCGTAAACAGCGTGGACGGGCGTCAGCTCAAAGTCCAGGATGTTGGTGGACACCTGGGCTATGTTCGCCTCTTCCAGGTACCAGCCCATTCCCTGCACCTTCTTCAGCCGACCCGGCTACAATACAAATCGATCATGTTACTCTCTTTGGAAGCAGACAAGGCATATGACTCAAAAATAGGCCTTTATTAGATCAGCATCAGTTATAAAGAAGAGGAAGACAATGATGTCTCCGAAAAATGAGTGGAATCTCTTCCGAAGCCAAAGTAGCTGTGTGTCCTTCATCTCTGACATTGGGCGATCAAGATGTACAGTAGCGAGCCTACCCTACCTGGTCTTTGCTTCTGCCCTGTTCCCGGATATCTAGTGCGATCCGATGGGCTTGTTCCTTGGTGCTGAGGAGGTTTATGTTGTAGGCAACCAGGAATTTGCGAGCGCCTGCTACTGTAGCTCCCCAGGAGGGCACGAAGGCGGCAGGGCCATAGTCAGGAGCCGACTCTGTCCTCTTCAACTGAGGACAATAGACACATCGGTATAATTTAGTGCTTCCAACCCCTCTTAAACATTGTGTGTTTGAGCTACAGACTTTCTTTTTTTTTTTTACATTGGATTTGTCTATTTCTACTGCATCAGCCGATGCCAACCATTAGCCTGGGAGTTGAACTAGAGCAGTGTTACTGAGACAAGGGCGGATCCAGAAAATGGTTCTTCTCACACAAAAAAACATCTGTAAAGTTAAGTACTGCTTTTCATTTTTAGCTTATTTTTCACAGATCTATGCTCTTTTACAATGAGGGAAATGTTGCCCATAGGGTACGAATACAATGAAGTTAGGTCAAACTCACTTTCTCAGACAAGGCCTCATACTCCCCTGCCCGGACAGAGGGAAGAGATCTCCTGTTCTCCTTCCTCGCTGCTTCTCCATAAAGATACACTGTGGAGAAACGACAATGTGTCTTATTCACCTTTGTGTGGCTTTCTGAGAACAATACCATTATTTTACCAGGTAAGTTGACTGAGAACACATTCTCATTTACAGCAGCGACCTGGGAAATAGTTACGGGAGAGGAGGGGGATGAATGAGCCAATTGTAAGCTGGGGATGATTACCATATGAGAAAGAATACACAGAGTCAAGGTGCACTGCACTGAAACTGACCCTATGGCTTTGTCTACAGCTAAGCAAATGGACAATATGTTAACTATAGGTCAATAGGTCAGAGAGGAAAACCTACCAGGTACATGCAGCACATCTGTTAAGTGCTGGGCAAAAATGTTGGCACAGTTGACACAGTCCTCCATAGTGACATTCTGGACAGGGATGAAGGGACACACGTCCATGGCGCCCATCCGTGGATGCTCCCCTACAACAAACGTACATATTATTCCACTAAACAACTTACCAACAGTACTTAGCCACCCTTTATTTGCACTTAAAAGTGAGGCGGGGCGGCAGGTAGCCTAGTGGTTAGAGCGTTGGACTTGCTGCAAGATCGAATCCCCGAGCTGACAAGGTAAAAATATGTCGTTCTGCCCCTGAGCAAGGCAGTTAACCCACTGTTCCTAGGCCGTCATTGAAAATAAGAATTTGTTCTTAACTGACTTGCCTAGTTAAATAAAGGTATAAAATAAAAGGTGGAGAGGAGTTGTGTGATATCTTTGAACATAACTGTTTGACTAAGTCATGTGAGAGTCTCTCTTTTTAGCTCTCTCTCTCTCTATCTCCTACCTGAGTGTTTGGTCATATCAATGAGTGGGAAGGCAGTGCGTGCAGCGTTCAGTGCACCCTCCACCACAGCCTGTGGCGAGCCTACGAAGGTGTAGACTGTACGGTTGGTGGAGGATCCAGGGTCCACGTCGAGCAGACTGCATCCCTCCGTGCTGGAGATGGCCTCTGCTATGGCATCAATCACCTGGAATGGGACCAAGTCACATTGACTCGTATAACTTGTTTCGTCCACATACAGTTATTCAGAAAACATTTTGTTGGTATCTCGAGATCATATTCAGGATTATACTGTAAAATTGTTTGTTTGCTTAGGTATTCACAGTCTCCATGAGCCCCCCTTGATTCCAGACACACTGATCTCATAAAATATAGAAAAATGTCAAATAAAAATAATGTTATTGGTAATCAAGATCGATGTTTCGGACAGAAAGTCTTCTTACATGACCAATATAAAGCTATCATGTGCATTGTGTTAATCACACCACAGACTACTACTAACAGCTTCCTTCTGCTGTGCAAACAGGTAACCCACTTTCTGTATCTCCCATGCCCACTCACCTTTTTGTTCCGGCCCTCGGAGAAGTTGGGCACACACTCCACCAGCTTAGCCATGATGCGTAATAATCACAGAGTCGGGTCGTCCAGGACAAGGACTCAGACGAATTTAAGGCAGAAGTGTATTCCCCCTTTCTCTCTGCTCCACGAGCACACACCAACCCATCCAGTATGTCTCTTCATCCCCAAACGGGACATTTAAGCAGTCTGTCCGTCTGTAACGCTGGTTGAATCATTAACTTACTCCACTGTCCTCTTATCTAGGTCAGCTGGCATTGATTCCCAGGCTGCTCTAGTCTAATATTTACCAGGACCTGGCGCGGATGGTGCCAGCCTCACATGAAACATTCGCAGACACTAATCCCTGATTCCCCATAGGTTAGACTTAAATACTGGAGCACCGGTTGCGAATGGTGAAGGAATAAATTCAGTATGATCAAAGGAGGTATCCAGGCTGACAGACAGATAGCTGGTGAACTCTCCACTCTAGCTGTTACCTCTGCTTTCTCACCACAGCCATAGTAAACGCTTGGCTAAGCCCTATTGGATGATATCTCAGGATCAGAGGATGAGAATTCCAATAACTATGATTGAAATGTGAAGTGGTGCACAGATCTAGACCCATCGCTGCATTATCATATTGCATTCATTGTGTATTCATGTCTTGTATTTATGGTATGCAGAGTTTCTGAACATTTTGGTACCAGTAACACCATTTCCTAAATAGTACACATAATATGCACCATCACCAATAGGATTTCTTAAATCTGAATCAAAGAGCTTCATGTTGGTTATTATTAGCTATGGCAGTAGTGGCTCTATTATAGCCTCTGTGACATTTGTCCCAAAGGATTAAACAGTCTCGAATGGTCAAACATCCTCAGCAATCAGCATTGAGCTAGGTGATCAAAGCATTACTCAGCTAAGTAGCAATCAAGCAGGCCGATTCTTATTATGTTTATTTTTTTATTTAACCTTTATTTAACTAGGCAAGTCAGTTAAGAACAAATTCTTATTTACAATGACGGCCTGCCAATTGACAGATCCACATTGACAGATCGACCAGTTAGATTTATACAAGATGTAGCCTACTACTTTGGTCTTGATACACTGAAGATGCAACCACTGAGGCTGTAGGCTGTGCTATCTAGCCCAGTGTTTCTGAAACTTTTTCTGTGCTAGAGACTGTTCTAGCCAACTGTTGAAGGATTAACTAACATCAATTAATGAACACCCATCTATGGTTGCATCACATCATCCCCCCAAAACAAAACAAACACAGTCGGCTGGACTGGTTAATGAGTAATGCTACAGAGGGGATCTGGATGGATCGAGAAGCATTTATAGAACTGGGCACTAACAGACAAATCTTTGAGCGCTTATTGGTGCAGTGGAATACTCCTCCTACTACCTGGTCCTATTGACATACATTGGTACTATACATGACGTTAACTTCAATGCCTATGAATAAAATCAGATAATCGTTTAAATAAAATGAAAAAGTCTAACTCCTTGTTTCACTTTGTGCTCAACCCAATCTTTAGTTGCTCAATGTGTGGGATGCAGATCATCACAAAAGTGTGTTCATGTTATGTACACACATCACAAATGTGAGTATAATAAAATGGAATATTATCAAAGATTACCACTCTGACATTATTGTTATTATTTTGGGGCTCCCAAGTGGTGCAGTGGTCTAAGACACTGCATCTCAGTGCTACTACAGTGCTACTGTCACTACAGACAACCTGGTTTGAATCCAGACTGTATCACAACCGGCTGTGATTGGGAGTCCATAAGGCAGGGCGCACAATTGCTCCATCGTCGTCTGAGTTTGGCCGGTGTAGGCTGTCATTGCAAATAAGAATTTGTTCTTAACTGACATGCCTAGATAAATAAATGTTACATTTAAAAAAAAATCTATGTAGCTAAGGTTTATATTTAGGCATGTAGTAATGAGATATTATAGCTCAATTGCGAGTTTGTGGATCAACGCCCTCTATTTTTTAATGGACCTCAAACTCAAAATTGACAAAAACGATAACGCAAAAACGACAACGAATGCCTTCATGAAATACACCAGTAGATGTAAATTATTCCACAAATACCTATATAATTATGCATATAGCATATATCGTTTTTTCATGAATTGGATTATGTTGGCCGTGTTGGAGAGCATCAAATCCATGACGCATTGTAGGTAAATGGTGACTGACTGAATTATCTACAAATAATAATGAGTAGTTATTTATGGTGCTAAATTATTTGTACGATAGATCTGTCAGTCGGTCGGCTGCAATGTGCATAATATTGAAGTGGTCAAAAACAGAAAAGACGGAAATAGTCACGTCACTTTCCCGGCGTTTCACATGAGGCACGTCTGAGTTGAAAGGTTGAACGCAGTGGCGCTCTCGCGAGCTTCGTTCTCTGTTTTCACAACATAACACATTTTCAGATTTTACTATACGTTTTTCGAAAATATCCAAGCGCTGCATAGAATGCTGGCTACAGGAGCAGTAAGTACACGAAATATGTTGCTAAAGTTAGCTAGCTAGGTTAACAATAGTTAGTACAAGGCTTTAGTATTTGCTAGCACAAGGCCAATCCCTGGCCTGAATTTGGCCAGCAGTACAGTTGCTAGCTGGCTGTAATGCTAAACTTGTTACAGAGCTGTTTTGAACCCCTCATGTGGCAAACTGTTTGGATAATATTCACATTTGAATGAGCCAGCTATTAGCTATGGTAGCTAACTTCTATTTGTGGGAAAGTTACCGTATCCATGAATGTAACGTTAATGTACATGTTGTTGACTGTTAGCTACCGTTTAGTTAGACAGCTAGCACTAGCTACCTAACGCTAGCTACCTAACGCTAGCTACCTAGCGCTAGCTACCTAGCGCTAGCTACCTAGCACTAGCTACCTAGCACTAGCTACCTAGCACTAGCTACCTAGCACTAGCTACCTAGCACTAGCTAACTCATTCATTCATTAAGGTGGCAAGAAACACCATTGTTAACCCTGTTGTATACGGAATAATTCCAACACAATGTCAGTTTAGCTCATGGTGTCCACCTCTCCTGTAAAACAGGCTGTAACCACGGCTCTGGCCCAAGTGGATAGGGAAAAGATCTACCAGTGGATCAACGAGCTGTCCAGCCCAGAGACCCGCGAGAATGCCCTGCTTGAGCTCAGTAAAAAACGGGAGTCCGTGCCAGATTTGGCTCCAATGCTATGGCACTCCTGTGGAACTATAGCTGCTCTCCTGCAGGTAAGATTGTGGACATCACTCACTGGCTAGTCTCTTGCTGGATGTAGCATGATTTTCCTTTCTGTGAGTGTGGCTCTCAACTTGATGATGACCCTCTTCTTACACTTTCATAAATAGGAAATTGTCAACATCTACCCTTCAATAAACCCCCCGACCCTCACCGCTCACCAGTCCAACAGAGTATGCAACGCATTAGCACTTCTGCAGTGTGTAGCCTCTCATCCAGAGACAAGGTGGGTCACTTGATTTTCTATCATCATGATTGAATTGTACAGTGCAATTAACAAAAACAGTCTGTGTTTTCTTCTATATGATGTGTTTTCTTCTATATGATGTGAAATGTCTAACTTATTTACTGTTGTCTTTCACAGATCGGCATTTCTGGCAGCACACATTCCTCTATTTCTGTACCCCTTCTTACACACTGTCAGCAAAACACGACCATTTGAGTACCTCCGACTCACCAGCCTAGGAGTCATTGGTAAATATCCTTTATATAATTTTTGTGGTTCTATTGCTATGATGCCTTCTCTGTCTTTTCCTCTCTCTTTATCTCACTCTCTGATGTTGTCATTGCCTAAGTAATGAAATGATCCAATTACTTTGACAATACAGTATGTGTCATGTATGTTTCTCTATAACTTGTTTCTGTTTGATTGGCAGGTGCCTTGGTCAAAACAGATGAGCAGGAAGTGATCAACTTCCTGTTGACAACAGAAATCATTCCCCTGTGCCTTCGCATAATGGAGTCTGGCAGTGAGCTTTCCAAAACGGTACATATCTCTCGCTCTCTGTATCTCTCTCTCACTCTCTGCATCTCGCTCTCTGCCTCTCGCTCTCTGCCTCTCGCTCTCTGCCTCTCTCTCTCGCATCTCGCTCTGCATCTCGCTCTCTGCCTCTCGCTCTCTGCCTCTCGCTCTCTGCCTCTCGCTCTCTGCCTCTCTCTCTCTGCATCTCTCTCGCGCTCTCTGCATCTCTCTCGCGCTCTCTGCATCTCTCTCGCGCTCTCTGCATCTCTCTCGCGCTCTCTGCATCTCTCTCGCGCTCTCTGCATCGCTCTCTCTGCATCGCTCTCTCTGCATCTCGCTCTCTGCATCTCGCTCTCTGCCTCTCGCTCTCTGCCTCTCGCTCTCTGCCTCTCGCTCTCTGCCTCTCGCTCTCTGCATCTCTCTCTCTGCATCTCTCTCTCGCATCTCGCTCTGCATCTCGCTCTCTGCATCTCGCTCTCTGCATCTCTGCATCTCGCTCTCTGCCTCTCGCTCTCTGCCTCTCGCTCTCTGCCTCTCGCTCTCTGCATCTCGCTCTCTGCATCTCGCTCTCTGCATCTCGCTCCCTGCATCTCGCTCCCTGCATCTCGCTCTCTGCCTCTCGCTCTCTGCCTCTCGCTCTCTGCCTCTCGCTCTCTGCCTCTCGCTCTCTGCATCTCGCTCTCTGCATCTCGCTCTCTGCATCTCGCTCTCTGTATCTCTAAAGATACATGTATTTCAACCCTCATTTTTTGTTCCACAGGTAGCAACTTTTATACTACAGAAAATACTCCTTGATGACACAGGGCTGGCATACATTTGCCAAACATATGAACGCTTCTCCCATGTGGCCATGATACTTGTAAGTTCAAGGTTAACCAATATTCAAAATATTATACTTTTCTAGACATTGGTTGCCTCCTAAGTAATTTTTTATACAACTGTCTTTTTCAGGGCAAAATGGTTCTTCAGCTCTCCAAAGAGCCCTCCGCTCGTCTTTTGAAACATGTTGTCCGCTGTTACCTACGCCTGTCAGACAACTCCAGGTATTGAAATCAACTCTTCGACCTGCTGTTGCTTGTCTCATTTAGTCTGTGTTCAATCCTTCAGTGTTTTGAAGCAATTTTCCAGGAATTACAACAACAAAAACATATTGAGGAAAAGATTTTGGGAACTCTGAAAACAGTGGATGTGTTCATGGTCTTATCTTGATAGATAATAGATTCTGCTGAAAGTGGCTTACTCACTATCATAACTAACATGACTTTGTTTTTCTCACCTCTGCCCCCACACCAGAGCCCGAGAGGCCCTCCGTCAGTGTCTACCAGACCAGCTTAAAGACACCACGTTTGCCCAGGTCCTGAAGGACGACACCACCACCAAACGCTGGTTGGCACAGCTGGTGAAGAACCTACAGGAAGGCCAAGTCACAGACCCCAGGGGCATCCCTCTGCCCACACAGTAGCTCCCCTTACCTTTTCAGCAGGGTTGCACAATTATGGTAACTTTCCCATGATTCCCACGTTTACCAAGACTTTCCAGGGAATTTTCCAAATGAGATTTATTTAAAACCTGGGAATTTTGCAAAAGTTACTGGGATTTTGCAACCCCACTTACCATGCAACTGCACTGAGTGACACCCACCAGCAAGGACCCAGCTTCCAGAAACAGGAAAAAGCCACCAGTTTGAATGACGGACGGACTCACAAAGGGGCACTTATTTTGTGAAGAAAGACTATTGAATGAAAGCCCTGTACTCTGCCGTTTTCTTACAGTATCTTTCATTCAGATCAAACCGCCTGCCCTATCTCCAGAAGTGTATGAATGCGTTTTCACTTGGTGTCAAACTATTAGTTATATATATATTTTTTTTCTCAAGGACATTTGGAGTCTTCACTTCACTGAGTGTTCTGAAATTGAAGTAGACGGCACAATAAAATGTTACACCTTGACATGTGCGTTACTGTTTATGTGGCATACTTTCTCTTGTGTAATAATTAATTGAAATAACATATTACAAAGTGACTGCTTTGTAGTTTACATGGATGTGTAATTGATATACACATCTCAAATAGGCTAGTGTGTGGAAATGAACTGAAATCAACCTGTATTGTGTACATTAGAGGTTGCAAGTAAACGTGTTGGTATGCTTCAGTGTTGACAGATTAAGGGACCCCCCCCCATTTGAGCCTTGGCCCTGTCCATCTATGTGAAACCTGAGCTGCTGCAGTGTATTATTGATGCTCTGGAACCTGGAACTCGGCCACAGAAAGATAAGTTAATATTCTCAGTGCTCAACTGTAGAGGTAACTCCGGCCTCAACACAACCTTGTTCTCTGTCAGTGGCAAAGCATGTGAACTTGGGGTGGCAGGTAGCCTAGTTAGAGCGTTGGGCCAGTAACCGAAAGGTTGCTGGATCGAATCCCCGAGCTGACAAGGTAAAAATCTGTCGTTCTGCCCCTGAACAGTTAACACACTGTTCCCGGTACGTCGTCATTGTATATAAGAATTTGTTCTTTATTGACTTGCCTAGTTAAATAAAGGTTAAAAAAAACATTGAGTAATGCGTCTTTGCTCTTTAAACTCTCCTCTGACCCTTAGGCTGGCTTATGCATTGTTCTAAAAACACTGACCTGATGTGCCAAGTGTGAGGGTACTGCATCTTTGATGATGTACTTGCCCCCTGTCTGTTGGTAGCTTGAAGCTTCTTCGTGTGGGTTCACTTGGGCTCATTGCAGCAGGTTTAGTTGTCTTTGTCAACATGTTAACATGGTTAAGTTCTGTTTTAAAAGTCCTTAAACAGTGTGTATACAAAATAAGCACAATGATGTGTGATATGCTGTATATACAGTAGAGTAATGTTGGTAACATGGGGATAGTCATTTATGGAAAAGTATGACCCCAGTTGTTCAGTTTGGGGTGCCTACATAACCTTTCACCTCATTTATGAATGAATAGTGCCTTTTTTATGGATCAAAAGAAGACCTAAAATGTGTAGCTGAAGCTTAAAGTAATAACATCTGGGCTGTTGGCTCAGGTACTTGATCTTTCAAACTGACTGGCCATTTAACACTAAAGAGGACCCTTTGAATGGAAAAAAAACGAAACAAAGATGAGGTTGGATGAATGGAGGGAGGGATAGAGGGTGTGTCTGACCGCTGTGTTGACTCAGTAAGGATCAGCTATCCCTGCCTGCCTCTCTCAGCGCTCCACAGCGACATGCACGGTCAGAGCTGACCCAGACAGACAGGGACAGGGCCAGCTCCCCTCCCTGTCTCAAGCTCCAGAACCACAACAGGCACAGCACCCACCTGGACCCGGCTGAGATGCCCCTCCATCGGGTGAGTCAGTAGCTATCCTCTCTCTACCTGCTGTCTCTTCATTTTATGTCTGTAAATACATTCATTCCTCCATGTTTGCTAGCCTACTTACTGTTGTATGTAGAGAAAAACGTGACTGTAATATAAGCCTCAATTAGTAACATCATTTAAATGTGTTGCAGGGTTCTTAGTGAGGATGAATTCAATTATTTGTGAGAAATGGTTTTGTTTTAGTTTTTCTGAACCCAGTGAAATGATGTGGTCAGACGGTATGACAGAGAGATTTAGAAGACGTAGAAGAAATGGAATCAGTGGAGAGGATAGTTTGGACAACAAAATGTATGTGTGTATATATATATATATATATACACACAGTACCAGTCAAAAGTTTGGACACACCTACTCATTCAAGGGTTTTTCTTTATTTTTCTACATTTTACATTTTCTACAGGGTAGGCCGTCCTTGTAAATAAGATTTTGTCTTAACTGACTTGCTTAGTTAAATATACAGTTGAAGTCGGAAGTTTACATACACCTTAGCCAAATACATTTAAACTCAGTTTTTCACAATTCCTGACATTTAATCCTAGTAAAAATTCCCTATTTTAAGAATGTGAAATGTCAGAATAATAGTAGAGAAGGATTTATTGATTTATAAATGTTTCGGATAGCCTTCCACAAGCTTCCCACAATAAGTTGGGTGAATTTTGGCCCATTCCTCCTGACAGAGATGGTGTAACTCAGTCAGGTGTGTAGACCTTGCTCGCACATGCTTTTTCAGTTCTGCCCACACATTTTCTATAGGATTGAGGTCAGGGCTTTGTGATGTCCACTCCAACACCTTGACTTTGTTGTCCTTAAGCCAGTTTGCCGCAACTTTGGAAGTATGCTTGGGGTCATTGTCCATTTGGAAGACCCATTTGCGACCAAGCTTTAACTTCCTGACTGATGTCTTGAGATGTTGCTTCAATATATCCACACCAGTCCCTCCTGCAGCAAAGCACCCCCACAACATGATGGTACCACCCCTGTGCTTCACGGTTGAGGTGGTGTTCTTCTACTTGCAAGCCTCCCCTTTTTCCTCCAAACATAACGATGGTCATTATGGCCTTACAGTTTTATTTTTGTTTCATCAGACCAGAGGACATTTCTACCACAATTACGATCTTTGACCCCATGTGCAGTTTTAAACCGTAGTCTGGCTTTTTTATTGCAGTTTCGGAGCAGTGGCTTCTTCCTTGCTGAGCTCCCTTTCAGGTTATGTCGACATAGGACTCGTTTTACTGTGGATATAGATACTTTTGTACCTGTTTCCTCCAGCATCTTCACAAGGTCTTTTGCTGTTGTTCTGGGATTCATTTGCACTTTTCGCACCCTGGACGTTCATCTCTAGGAGGCAGAAGACGTCTCCTTCCTGAGCGGTAGGACGGCTGCGTGGTACCATGATGTTTATACTTGCGTACTATTGTTTGTACAGATGAACGTGGTACCTTCAGGCGTTTGGAAATTGCTCCCAAGGATGAACCAGACTTGTGGAGGTCTACAATTTTTTCTGAGGTCTTGGCTGATTTCTTTTGATTTTCCCATGATGTCAAGCAAAGAGGCAGTGAGTTTGAAGGTAGGCCTTGAAATACATCCACATGTACACCTCCAATTGACTCAAATTATGTCAATTAGCCTATCAGAAGCTTCTAAAGCCATGACATAATTTTCTGGAATTTTCCAAGCTGTTTAAAGGCACAGTCAACTTAGTGAATGTAAACTTCTGACCCACTGGAATTGTGATACAGTGAATAATAAGTGAAATAATCTGTCTGGAAACAATTCTTGAAAAAAATGACTTGTGTCATGCACAAAGTAGATGTCCTAACCGACTTGCCAAAACTATAGTTTGTTAACAAGAAATTTGTGGAGTGATTGAAAAACGAGTTGTAATGACTCCAACCTAAGTGCATGTAAACTTCCGAACTCAACTGTATATATATATATTTTTTAAATACATTGTAGAATAGTGAAGACATCAAAACTATGAAAAAAAACATGGAATCATGTAGTAACCAAAAAAGTGTTAAAAAAATCAAAATATATTTTATATTAGAGACTCTTCAAAGTAGCCACCCATTGCCTTGATGACAGCTTTGCACACTCTTGGCATTCTCTCAACCAGCTTCATGAGGTAGTCACCTGGAATGCATTTCAATTAACAGGTGGGCCTTGTTAAAAGTTCAATTGTGGAATCTTTTTCCTTAATGTGTTTGAGCCAATCTGTTGTGTTGTGAAAAGGTAGCGGTGTTATACAGAAGAAAGCCCTATTTGGTAAAAGACCATGGTCCATATTATGGCAAGAACAGCTCAAATAAGGAAAGAGAAACGACAGCTCATTATTACTTTACAACAAATTTAAAGAACTTTGAAAGTTTCTTCAAGTGCAGTCGCAAAAACCATCAAGCGCTATTATGAAACTGGCTCTTATGAGGGCCGTCCCAGAGTTACCTTTGCTGCAGAGAATAAGTTCACTAGAGTTACCAACCTCAGAAATTGCAGCCCAAATAAATGCTTCATAGAGTTCAAGCAACAAACCCCTCTCAACATAAACCGTTCAGAGGAGACTGCGTGAATCAGGCCTTCATGGTCGAGTTGCTGAAAAGAAACCACTACTAAAGGACACGAATAAGAAGAAGAGACTTGCTTGGGCCAAGAAACACAAGCAATGGACATTAGACCGGTGGAAATCTCTCCTTTGATCTAATGAGTCCAAATCTGAGATTTTTGGTTACAACTGCGTGTCTTTGTGAGACGCAGAGTAGGTAAATGGATGATCTCCGCATGTGTGGTTCCCACCGTGAAGCATGGAGGAGGTAGTGTGGGGATGCTTTGCTGGTGACACGGTCTGTGATTTATTTAGAATTCAAGCCACACTTAACCAGCATGGCTACCAGAGCATTCTGCAGCAATGGGACTATCATTTGTTTTTCAACAGGACAATGATCCAACACACACTGTCTAAGGGCTATTTGACAAAGAATGAGAAGAGGACAGGAAGACTTAAAAAAGGTATTAGCAACAGGGGACATGAATAATGAAACTCAATTGCTAAACATACTGCAAATAGAACAGCATAGCATAAGTGATGTTTGAGTGTTGTGATGGCAGGTGGGACACAGTTTTACAATGAATCATTCAAATGAGATTAAGCAAATGGAATAGCTTTACATTAACTTTGTATTGCTTTTGGCTCTGGAAGTTCAAAGGTTTGATAGGTGTGTTAATATGCAAACCAACCATATACTGCACATTGTTCAACGAACGTTTCTCAGTGAGAATGCTATCAGAAGTGTTTCCATTTGTTTTGGGGTGTGATGATGTTATCAGTCATGAACGTGGCCAGGTGTGAGATCATTTCCTGGGACAGGGATTAAACTCTTGTCCCACCAGACATTATTTTAGATGGGTTTGAGTACCACTGCAAAGGTTGATAAGCGGATTATAAACTATTTTTATACATTGTTCATCAATCTACCTAGATAGGATTGCTAAAATGAGTGAATGGAATGCCATTCCAAACAATGGCAGAGATGAAAAAACATGTGTGTCTGCTGCCCTCAGAATTCCTCCTCTCAAAACAAGAAGAGGACAAAGTCATAGACTGACTACTCAGTGAAAACATGACACAGCAAAACAGAGCTGGTGCTTTCCACCCGGCTGGTACAGGCTAAATGGAGGAAGTTTGGACGATGAGGGTTGGACAAAGAGGCTGCTGATCCTGGACTTAAAAAGTGCTGTGCTGTGCAGCATTGGGGTGATTCTCATGAAACCAGTTTAAACATGTCTGTAGCAAATTGTTACAAAACCATGACGCATCTGCAAAAATAATCTATCATTCTGAAGACTAAGATGCCTAGTTTTTGGCAGTTTCTTGTTTTAAATCAATCTAAAAAATGTGCCTGGATTTTGTACACTTTCACCACAAATTCTCGTTACCGATATGCGTCCAGATTAAATTCTTGGGTAATTTTTCTAAAATTCTACTTTACAAAAACCTTACTTATTTTAATAAAACACAAAAAATGATGGTGTAGTTTGTCCATAAATCCTAACAATTGTATACTACATGAAACTACACTAACGTTCGAAAGTTTGGGATCAAGATTGGGGTGCTGGCCTTCTAGGCAGAGTTGCAAAGAAAAATCCATATCTCAGACTGGCCAATAAAAATAAAAGATTATGATGTGCAAAAGAACACAGACACTGGACAGAGGAACTCTGCCTAGAAGGCCAGCCTCCCGGAGTCGCCTCTTCACTGTTGACGTTGAGACTGGTGTTTTGCGGGTACTATTTAATGAAGCTGCCAGTTGAGGACTTGTGAGGCGTCTGTTTCTCAAACTAGACACTCTAATGTACTTGTCCTCTTGCTCAGTTGTGCACAGGGGCCTCCCACTCCTCTTTCTATTCTGGTTAGAGCCAGTTTATGCTGTTCTGTGAAGGGAGTAGTACACAGCATTGTACAAGATCTTCAGTTTCTTGGCAATTTCTCACATAGAATAGCCTTAATTTCTCAGAACATGAATAGTCTGACGAGTTTCAGAATAAATTGATTTGTTTCTGGCTATTTTGAGCCTGTAATCGAACCCACAAATGCTGATGTTCCAGATACTCAACTAGTCTAAAGAAGGCCAGTTTTATTGCTTCTTTAATCAGGACAACAGTTTTCAGCTGTGCTAACATAATTGCAAAAGGGTTTTCTAATGATCAATTAGCCTTTTAAAATTATAAACTTGGATTAGCTAACACAACGTGCCATTGGAACACTGGACTGATGGTTGCTGATAATGGGCCTCTGTATGCCTATGTAGATATTCCATTAAAAAATCTGCCGTTTCCAGCTACAATCGTCATTTACAACATTAACAATGTCTACACTGTATTTCTGATCAATTTTATGTTATCTTAATGGACAAAAAACTTGCTTTCCTTTCAAAAACAAGAACATTTCTAAGTGACCCCAAACTTTTGAACGGTAGTGTATATATAATATTTATTACTCAAAAACAGTGTCTGTGGACATGTCTCATTACCATAACACTTTTTCAAGTTCCTGTATAACTACAATTTTTAAATAAAGTTTTATTCACCTATGACGCATCATCTACAGGAGTAGTCCTTAGATGAGCAAAAGTTAAGGTAATTTATTTGCTTATATGCCTTCAGAATGAGGTTCTATTTCTCAAACACCCCTGTTATGTTTGTTCCTTATATAATGACAACCCGGGGCGTAGGTTTAACTACTTTTAATGAACATATACTTCAGCTAGAAAACTCCATGTTTAGCCATGCAAGGCATTCTTCAACCATCTCCCGCGCCCACATATCCTGCTGGGTAACATAGTCTAAATGTTATTAACACATAACAACACATCTTCTTTCCTTTAAAAGAAAACTACTTTTCTATGTCACTACACATGTCACATCACATTTGTTTACTCAATGTGCATAACATGCAATTTTCAATAACACATTTATTTCCCCCCCCCAAAAAAAATCCTGAAATTTTTTATATTTTTTCAACTAAATATAGTCTGTCCAACAATACTCTATCGTGGCTCTATTTCTTTTCACATTAACAAAACATTCAGTCCAGGTGCCCCTTTTTTATTTTTTATTTTTTTAGTACAGTTTTTTTTAGTACAGTTCAGACGCAACCCCATGTCTTGCAAAGACTGATTTCAGGTAGGTGATTACAGCTTTGCTGGAGGTCGTTGGCAGTGTTGCTACTTCAGGGTAGTTTGAGTAGTAGTCGGTAACAACAATGTGACTTTTGCCATTGCAGTCAAAAAGGTCAACTCCAACTTTGTAGTAGGGTCTGTTGGGTACTGGATGAGGCATTAGCGGCTCTGCTTGCTGCTTTGGCCTGTAGGTCAAACACAGTTCACATGAAGCAGTGGTCTGGCTGATTTCCGGGTTCATTCTTGGCCAGTACATTACTTCTCGTGCTCGTCGTTTGCATTTTTCCTCACCCAAGTGGCCCTCGTGTATTTTCTGTAGCATTTCTTTGCGTAGTGTCATGGGAATGACAATCTTGTTGCCTTTTTTACACTATGTCATCCACAACGGTGAGCTCTGCTCTGCACATCCAGTAATCCTATATTCTCCTTGGACAGTTGTTTTTCTGTGCAGGCCATCCTATCAGTGTTGTTTCTTTCAACTCTGTCATTGTTTGGTCAGCTGCGGTCTCTCTTTTGATCTGCTCCATTCTCTCAGAAGACACAGGAAGTGATGCTACGATCATGTCGACGTAGACCTGAATCTCAGTGTTTTTCGGTGTGTCGAAGCTCTCCTTCTTGTCGACTGCTCGAGAAAGAGTGTCGGCGGCGAACATGAACTTTCCCGGGGGTATAGATCATCTTCACATCATACTTTTGCAGTCTGATCAACATTCTCTGGATTCTCATTGGACAATCATTCAGTGGCTTAGACATGATTGACACCAATGGTTTGTGGTCGGTTTCTACTTCGAAGTCTTGTCCGTAGACGTATTGGTGAAACCTTTCGCAAGCGTATGTGCTTGCCAGTAGGTCTTTCTCTATTTGTGCATACCTTGTCTCTGCGCCTGTCAAGGCTTTGGACGCATACACGACGGGTTGCCATGTGTCGTCATGCTGTTGCAGAAGAACTGCTCCCAGGCCAAACTGTGACAAGTCTGCAGAAATCCTTGTGCTTTTCTCTGGATCATAGAACCTGAGCACTGGCTCTTCTGTGATTGTCTTCTTTAGGTTTTTGAAGCAGTTTTCCTGTTCATGGGACCATTCCCATTCAGTTTTCTGTTCCAGAAGACATCTGAGTGGAGCGGACTGTGCTGACAGTTGAGGTATGAACTTTGCAAGGTAGGCGATCATGCCGATGAAGCGTCTCACATCGTCCTTGTTCTTCGGGCGCTCCATGTTGTTGATGGCTGATGTTTTCCTCGGGTCTGGTTTGACTCCGTCCTCTGAAAGTACATCTCCCACGAATGTAAGTGTTTTCACACCAAACTCGCATTTGTCCTTGTTTAGTTTTAGGTTGACTTTCCGTGTCAGGTCCAGCACTTGTCTCACTCTCGCATCGTGTTCTTCTTTTGTGGACCCCCAGATGATGATGTATTCCATCATAGTCTCCACTCCTGGAATGTGCTCGAAGATCATGTGGATTGTCTTGTGGTAGACCTCTGGCGCTGAGAGAATCCCATATGGTAGACGAAGAAATCTGTACCTGCCCTCAGGTGTGTTGAATGTGCATAGCCTTGAGCTTGCATCATCTAGCTTCATTTGCCAGAATCCTGATGAGGCATCAAGCTTACTGAACTACTTTGCTCCAGCAAACTGCGACATTATCTCTTCTCTGGTTGGCAACTTGAAATGCTCTCTCTTGATTGCTTTGTTGAGATCTCTCGGGTCTAGACATATCCTGAGATCGCCATTCTTTTTCACCACAATAACCAGTGAGCTTACCCAGTCTGTAGGTTCATCCATTTTTGTGATGACGTCCATCTTTTCCATGCGTCCGAGCTCCTCTTTGAGTTTCTTCCTTAGTGCAAATGGAACTTTTCTACAACTGGAGTAATTTTGTCATCAGTACATATTTTGTGTTCTCCTGGTAAACATCCAAGACCCTCAAACACATCCTCATCCTCAGCCAGTATTGGTTCTTGGTCATTTTCAGTCTGTGATGTCACTACATACACTCTTTTCAACAAATTGAGCTTTTCACATGCATTGATTCCTAGAATAGGCTGTACACTCTTTTCCACAATCAGCAGCTGTGCTCTGAACTGTTTTCCTTTGTGCTGTAAAGTTACTATGCAGCTACCTTTGACTGGTACGTTCTCCCCAGTATAACCAGTAACCTTAATTTTCACCGGGTGTATTTTGCTCTTCACCTTCAGTGTTTTGTAGTCATCCAGCGATAACAGGTTTACCTGTGCTCCAGTATCAAGCTTGAATGGTATTACAGTTTCATTCACAGTCACTGGCACAATCCATTCAGCATTTACTGCATTGCATATTTCCACAGAATCAACAAAGAATTCTTCCACCTTCTCCAGCGCCCGCATAGACTGCTGGGTAACGTAGTCTAAATGTTATTAACACATAACAACACAACCCCCTTTACCCCACTTTTCGAAATGGCTAAAAAGCTCAAATTGGGGAAAAGTCTGAGAACCATTACCTTACCAACATGGATGCTTGAATGGGCTTTATTGATGTGGTCAATTGTTGCCTGTCACCTATTATTTGCAGATTGAGCTAAGGGGCTCTCATTACCAAAACAAAATGTTGGTCTGTTTCTGTAAAGAGAACCTTCATTTCAGTATAATCAATGGTTGTGCTGTACTGGTAACTATTTATTTACTAGGACCACTTCTTAAATCTATCCCAAGACAGTTTTTGGTTCATATCTCACATATTTAGATACTTTATAGGCATATTGTGTTATACCGTTTGTACTAAGGATCCCATTCAATCCAGAAATATATCTATAATAATTTGAACCACAAATATCCACATCCTAATACACCAATATTACCTGTAAAGACCTTGGATACATTATTTTACTTGTTACTTTTGAAAATACATGCATGTAATTATAGTACTTACAGTGCCGTCAGCAAGTATTCACATCCCTTGACTTTTTCAAAATGTTGCTACAAAGTTGAATGGATTTAATTGAAATTTTTTGTCAACCATCTACAGAAAATACTCATGTCAAAGTGCAAGTATTCAACCCCCTGAGTCAATACATGTTAGAATAACCTCTGGTTGTTGATCATTGCTAGACAACCATTCAGGTCTTGCCATAGATTTTCAAGCAGATTTTAGTCAAAACTGTAACTTGGCCACCCAGGAACATTCACTGTCTTCTTGGTAAGAAACTCCAGTGTAGATTTGGCCTTGTGTTTGTTTTAGGTTATTGTCCTGCTGAATGGTGAATTCATCTTTTCCTCTAGGATTTTGCCTGTGCTTCCCTCCATTTTGTTTATTTTCTATCCTGAAAAACTCCCCAGTCCTTAACGATTACAAGCATACCCATAACATGATGCAGCCACCACTATGCTTGAAAATATGGAGAATGGTTCTCAGTAATGTGATATATTGGATTTGCCCCAAACATAACATTTTGTATTCAGGTCATAAGTGAATTGCTTTGCCACATGTTTTTGCAGTATTACTTTATTGTCTTGTTGCAAACAGGATGCATGTTTTGGAATATTTGCATTCTGTACAAGCTTCCTTTTCCCTCTGTCAATTAGTGTGGAGTAACTACAATGTTGTTGATCCATCCTCAGTTTTCTCCTATCACAGCTATTAAATTCTCTAACTGTTTTAAAGTCAACATTGGCCTCATGGTGAAATCATGGGGAAATCCTTCCTCTCCGGCAACTGAGTCTGGAAGGATGCCTGTAGTGACTGGGTGTATTGCTACACCATCCAAAGTGTAATTAATAACTTCACCATGCTCAAAGGGATATTCAATGTCTGCTTTTTAAAAAATTTAACCATCTACCAGTAGGTGCCCTTCTTTGTGAGGCAATGGAAAACCTCCCTGGTCTTTGTTGTTGAATCTGTTTGAAATTCACTGTTCGACTGAGGGACCTTACAGATGTGTGTGTGTGGTGTACAGACATGAGATAGTCATTCAAAAATCGTGTTAAGCACTATTATTCCACACAAAGTGAGTCCATCCAAACTGTTGCGGTAATGACAATTGTTACATTGGTAGTTGTGGAAATTGTTGTAAAATGCATAATATCAGAGAAAATAAAATAATTATGATGAAATAGATAAGTAAAGAAATCCAATTTTATTTGTCGCATCTGCCAAATACAACAGTTGTAGACCTTACCGTGAAATGCTTACTTACAAGCCCTTAACCAACCATGCCTTTTTAAGAAAATATCAGTGATCATAGATCCAAAAGAATCTCAGTGATCTCTTGAGAATTTGTGTGTCAAATGTCAGTTTGGTGAGAATAACCCATAAAATTGGGTTCAATTCCATTTAAATTCAGTCAATTCAAGAAATGTAATTGAACTCAACAGGTTGAGAGTCAAATCCAAAAACTGCTCTGGCAAAGTCAGGGAGTGATACAAAATAGGTATTATTCATTTATATCAAGTCTGCTGTAGTTTGAATATGACATTCTAAGTATTAATTATACCACTGTGAACTATCATTTGGTTGTAAAATATTACAACTTTGCTTTCATCCCATCTCATCCTAGCACCTATCCTCTCTTCACACGTTCTGATGTCTTACCATACATTTTATTGTCAACCTTTTTGCTGGGCAGCAGATGGAAAAAGCGTAAAACAACCATCAATGGCTTCTACGGGAAGTGACCTGCGTAAGTTTATTCTTGAGACTTAAAGTTGGATACCAAAAATATAAAATATATGCATATTGATCTAAATAAATTGATCAAAACAATACCCACTGGGCACACACTGGTTGAATCAACGTTGTTTCAACGTAATTTGTCATGTGGAATCAACATGAAAATACATTGGATTTGAAAAATGTCATCTAATTTCAACCAGCTTTATAAACATTGAAATTAGGGTAAAACTTAAACTGAAATACATTGACTTAACCTGATTAACAGGTTGTTACATCAATCTAATTTCAACATAATCATCAGAACTATGTATTTGTTGAAATTGAGTTTAAAATTCCACATAGAAACGCAAAAAATATTTTTGATTGTATATTCAATTGGGTGATTGAAATTATGTCGAATTTTAGATTTGATTAGACATATTTTAATTGACCTTGTTTCAATGTTGTAGTAAAATGGTATGTTTGAATCAACGTCATCGTTTCAACCTAAATAAAGAGGTATATTGAAATGACATGTGAAGACAAAGTCCAACAATTTCTGCCTGAACAGGGACTCCTACTGGTATATGAGGGGTAATGCATTTCAGTGAGAACAAGTCCACCATCTAGATGCCTACCGCTTTGTACCCAGTTCAGCTTTGGAAACAAGCTGTGTTCGTTTTAGCTGAGCTATCATCTCAACACATTTTGACATTGATCAATTTCCATACTCATTTGTGTTGACTACCTAAATGACGTTAAATAGTTTTTAAAGTAACTCCTCTAACTTTATGTAAGCAACATTGACACCTGATTTGCCCAACAAAGGACACTTTGGCTGCATTTAAACAGGCAGACCAATTCTGATATTTTATTTTCACTAATTGGTCTTTTTACCAATTAGATTAGCTCTGAAAAAGAGCTGATGTGATTGGTAAAAATACCAATTAGTGGAAACAATATCAGAATTGGGCTGCCTGTGTAAATGCAGCCCATAATTTCAACATGTAGCTTGGTATACTATCATTCATCCATGGTTGATTGGATCTTTGGAAGTAGTTGCCATTAGCCCTATAAATAGGATGCCAAATTCATTTCATTAAAAATATACTTTTACCTTTGGATATTGTCTTTTATATGAAGGATGGTGGTTATTAATATTATTATTAATTATTATTATTAATATGTTGGATTCATGTCGCCATCTCAACCAAAAATCTAAGTTGAAGAATAGGACTAAATCAAACTTTATGTGAAGTTCATTTAAAGTTTGATTTGATTTAGTGCTATTCTTCAACTTAGATTTTTGGTTGAGATGGAGATGTGAATCCAACATATCAATTGCGTTCACAATTCAATATCCAATTTGTCTACAAATGAATGATTGATATGTTCGGGTCAGGGTTATTTAGGTAGTATACGCAAATGAGTATGGAAGCTGATCAGTGTCAAAATGTGTTTACATAAGAGCTCAGCTGAAACGAACACAGCTTGTTTCCAAGTACAGTACATAAACTCAGGAAAAAAAGAAACGTCCTCTCACTGTCAACTGCGTTTATTTTCAGCAAACTTAACATGTTTAAATATTTGTATGAACATAACAAGATTCAACAACTGAGACATAAACTGAACAAGTTTCACAGACATGTGACTAACAGAAACTGAATAATGTGGCCCTGAACAAAGGGGAGGGTAAAAATCAAAAGCAACAGTCAGTATCTGGTGTGGCCACCAGCTGCATTAAGTACTGCAGTGCATCTCCTCCTCATGGACTGCACCAGATTTGCCAGTTCTTTCTGTGAGATGTTACCCCACTCTTCCACCAAGGCACCTGCAAGTTCCCTAACATTTCTGGGGGGAATGGCCCTAGCCCTCACCCTCCGATCCAACAGGTCCCAGATGTGCTCAATGGTATTGAGATCCAGGCTCTTCGCTGGCCATAGCAGAACACTGTTATTCCTGTCTTACAGGCAATCACGCACAGAACAAGCAGTATGGCTGGTGGCATTGTCATGCTGGAGGGTCATGTCAGGATGAGCCTGCAGGAAGGGTACCACATGAGGGAGGAGGATGTCTTCCCTGTAACGCACAGCGTTGAGATTGCCTGCAATGACAACAAGCTGAGTCCGATGATGCTGTGACACACTGCCCCAGACCATGACGGACCCTCCACCTCCAAATCGATCCCGCTCCAGAGTACATGCCTCGGTGTAACGCTCATTCCTTTGACGATAAACGCGAATCCGGCCATCGCCCCTGGTGAGACAAAATTGCGACTTGTCAGAGAAGAGCACTTTTTGCCTGTCCTGTCTGGTCCAGCGACGGGGGGTTTGTGCCCATAGGCGACATTGTCGCCGGTGATGTCTGGTGAGGACCTGCCTTACAACAGGCCTACAAGCCCTCAGTCCAGCCTCTCTCAGCCTATTGCGGACAGTCTGAGTACTGACGGAGGGATTGTGCGTTCCTGGTGTAACTCAGGCAGTTGTTGTTCCCATCCTGTACCTGTCCCGCAGGTGTGATGTTTGAATGTACTGATCCTGTGCAGGTGTTGGTACATGTGGTCTGCCACTGCGAGGACGATCAGCTGTCTCCCTGTAGCGCTGTCTTAGGGTTCTCACAGTACGGACATTGCAATTTATTGCCCTGGCCACATCTGCAGTCCGCATGCCTCCTTGCAGCATGCCTAAGGCATGTTCACGCAGATGAGCAGGGACCCTGGGCATCTTTCTTTTGGTGTTTTTCAGAGTCAGTAGAAAGGCCTCTTTAGTGTCCTAAGTTTTCATAACTGTGACCTTAATTGCCTACCGTCTGTAAGCTGTTAGTGTCTTAACGACCGTTCCACAGGTGCATGTTCATTAATTGTATATGGTTCATTGAACAAGCATGGGAAACAGTGGGAAACTTACAGACCCTTTACAATGAAGATCTGTGAAGTTATTTGGATTTTTACGAATTATCTTTGAAAGACAGGGTCCTGAAAAAGGGATGTTTCTTTTTTTGCTGAGTTTAGATGTAGCCATCTGGATTGTAGACTTGTTCTCACTGAAGTGCATTTCCCCCTCATATACCAGTAGGAGTCACTGTTCAGGCAGGAATCGTTGGACTGTGCCTTCACATTTTATTTTGATATACCTCGTTATTTAGGTTGATGGCATGATGTTGAAACAATGACATTGATTCAAAAATACAATTTTACCATCAACATTGAAACAAGGTCAAATAAAATATGTCTATCAAATATGAAATTCAATATGATTTCAACCACCCAATATATATTGAATATAGGATGAAAATTATTTTTTAATGTTTCTACGTTTTCCACGTTGATTCCACATCACAATAACAACGTTGATTGAACCAGTGTATGCCCAGTGGGTAGTGTGTATGAATCTCTGGGTCTGTGCGAGACTGAGATGGATGTCCTGTTCACTTAGACTGATCCCAGATCTGTACGAGTTGACAAGACAGCACAAACTGACCTGGGACCAGGCTACTGTTGACTGATATTGAGCGGTTGCCATAATGTATGTCAGGACAGGACAGTTATCTGGGCCTTGACTCCTACTCGACTTCGGCCCCTGACTCCAACTTTCCCTAATGTGTCTGATCAGGTATCCAGGGGGATGACAACCTCCAGTCCATGATCGTTGGCACGGTGATGAGGAAGATTAAGTCTCGCACCTGGAAGAAGCAGCGCTACTTCAAGCTGCAGGAGGACTGCATGACCATCTGGTACAAGTCCAAGAAGGCCGGGAACACCCACTCCACATGTGAGTAGTGACATTTACAGTACATGCTTAGAAAATGTTTAGGCAATGTTTAGACAACATCACCTACTGACAGACACACATTTTGTCACATTTGATACTTATCATATCATTGTCCACATCAAGATTATGTTCGGCAGCAGGCTATACACTGACTGTACAAAACATTAGGAACACCTTCCTTATGTTGAGTTGCACCCCCTTTCGCCCTCAGAACAGCCTCAATTCGTCGGGGTATGGACTCTACAAGGTGTCAAAATCGTTCCACAGGGATGCTGCCCTATGTTGACTCCAGTGCTTCCCACAGTTGTGTCACGTTGGCTGGATGTCCTTTGGTTCGTGGACCATTCTTGATACACACAGGAAACTGTTGAGCGTGAAAAACCCAGCAATGTTGCAGTTCTTGACACACTCAAACCTGTTCATTCACCCTCTGAATGGCACACACACAATCCATGTCTCAATTGTCTCAAGGCTTAAAAATCCTTCTTTAACCTGTCTCCCCCCTTCATCTACACTGATTGAAGTGGATTTAACAAGTGATACCTGGTCAGTGACACCTGGATTCACCTGGTCAGTCTATGTCATGGAAAAAGCAGGTGTTCCTATTGTTTTGTACACTCCTTTGAGTAATTTTGTCGTTGCAGGGCTCTAGTTTTATCATCACTGAAGTGAGTGATAATATTGGGCTATAGGGTTCACCGTGTATCTAAAGACTTGACTTATTCCCTTTGGCCACGAGTGGAGCAAAGGGCCTAAAGAAAATCTAAGGAGATAGCTGAATACCTAAAGAGATACCTAAGTAGATAGTATTCAGCTTCTCTTCTCCCTTTCAACAGTCTCTGTGAGTGACGTGGAGACGGTGCGTGAGGGCTACCAGTCAGAGGTTCTGCTAAGCATCGCAGACGAGTTTCCCCCGGGCCGCTGCTTCACCTTGGTGTTCCGTGGTCGCCGTGGCAACCTGGACCTGGTGGCAGACTCGGCGGATGAGGCCCAGTCCTGGATCAAAGGCATGAGGAAGCTGATCGAGAACCTGGAGAACATGGGCGAGAGTGAGAAGCTTGACCAGTATCCTTTCTGACAAGCTAAACCATCAATCAAATGTATTTACAAAGCCCTGTATACTATATCAACAGTTGTCACAAAGTTCTTAACAGGAACCTGGGCAAATACGACACATAGTCCTCGCTAGTTTGCTTAATGAAGTTAAGAAGTGCACTATACACGTGTATAGCAGAGTATCGTCTGTGTTATAGCTCCTAAGGTTTCGCCGTAGCATGATGACGTTTCCCTTAAGCGACATTTCCAGGTGGATCTGTGAATGGTTTAAGAAGGCTGATAAGAACAACGACGGCAGAATGAACTTCCGGGAGATCAGGGTCCTGCTGAAGATGATGAACGTGGACATGAACGAACATCACGCTCACCGACTCTTCATGGTAGAAGCCCTGAGGTCATCTTAATAAGGCCGTATATCTTTGATTCTTGTACATTGCTGGTGCCTGTTGAGGCCTGAAGACCTTTCTCCATTTCATACACAGACGGCAGACAAGTCTCAGACGGGGACTCTGGAGGATGATGAGTTTGTCCTGTTCTACAAGATGCTGACCTAGAGAGAGGACGTTCTCAGGGTGTTCCAGGACTACTCTGGCGACGGACAGAAGCTGTCTCTGCGGGACCTGAAGGAGTTCCTGAGAGATGAACAACTGGAGGAGGTGGACGGGGTTCAGCAGCTCATCGAGCGCTACGAACCCTCTGACACAGGTAGTACTGACCTCTGACCCTGGCATGATTTGTGGCTATAGCTGAACAATCACACCCTACGAATTATCAGGTCAATAACCATATCATCAGGTCAACATCATGGTCAAGCAGTTCTTATTATTTCAACCAAGAACAAACATATTTGAATGAATATCATGATGGTTGTAATGAAAAATATAAATACAGTGGGGCAAAAAAGTATTTAGTCAGCCACCAATTGTGCAAGTTCTCCCACTTAAAAAGATGAGAGAGGCCTGTAATTTTCATCATAGGTACACTTCAACTATGACAGACAAAATGAGAAAAAAAATCCAGAAAATCACATTGTAGGATCTTTAATGAATTTATTTGCAAATTATGGTGGAAAATAAGTATTTGGTCAATAACAAAAGTTTATCTCAATACTTTGTTATATACCCTTTGTTGGCAATGACAGAGGTCAAACGTTTTCTGTAAGTCTTCACAAGATTTTCACACACTGTTGCTGGTATTTTGGCCCATTCCTCCATGCAGATCTCCTCTAGAGCAGTGATGTTTTGGGGCTGTTGCTGGGCAACACGGACTTTCAACTCCCTCCAAAGATTTTCTATGGGGTTGAGATCTGGAGACTGGCTAGGCCACTCCAGGACCTTGAAATGCTTCTTACGAAGCCACTCCTTCGTTGCCCGGGCGGTGTGTTTGGGATCATTGTCATGCTGAAAGACCCAGCCACGTTTCATCTTCAATGCCCTTGCTGATGGAAGGAGGTTTTCACTCAAAATCTCACGATACATGGCCCCATTCATTCGTTCCTTTACACGGATCAGTCATCCTGGTCCCTTTGCAGAAAAACAGCCCAAAAGCATGATGTTTCCACCCCCATGCTTCACAGTAGGTATGGTGTTCTTTGGATGCAACTCAGCATTCTTTGTCCTCCAAACACGACGAGTTGAATTTTTACCAAAAAGTTATATTTTGGTTTCATCTGACCATATGACATTCTCCCAATCTTCTTCTGGATCATCCAAATGCTCTCTAGCAAACTTCAGACGGGCCTGGACATGTACTGGCTTAAGCAGGGGGACACGTCTGGCACTGCAGGTCCCTGGCGGCGTAGTGTGTTACTGATGGTAGGCTTTGTTACTTTGGTCCCAGCTCTCTGCAGGTCATTCACTAGGTCCCCCCGTGTGGTTCTGGGATTTTTGCTCACCGTTCTTATGATCATTTTGACCCCACGGGGTGAGATCGAGGGAGATTATCAGTGGTCTTGTATGTCTTCCATTTCCTAATAATTGCTCCCACAGTTGATTTCTTCAAACCAAGCTGCTTACCTATTGCAGATTCAGTCTTCCCAGCCTGGTGCAGGTCTACAATTTTGTTTCTGGTGTCCTTTGACAGTTTTTTGGTCTTGGCCATAGTGGAGTTTGGAGTGTGACTGTTTGAGGTTGTGGACAGGTGTCTTTTATACTGCTAACAAGTTCAAACAGGTGCCATTAATACAGGTAACGACTGGAGGACAGAGGAGCCTCTTAAAGAAGAAGTTACAGGTCTGTGAGAGCCAGAAATCTTGCTTGTTTGTAGGTGACCAAATACTTATTTTCCACCATAATTTGCAAATAAATTCATAAAAAATCCTACAATGTGATTTTCTGGAATTTTTTTTCTCATTTTGTCTGTCATAGTTGAAGTGTACCTATTATGAAAATTACAGGCCTCTCTCATCTTTTTAAGTGGGAGAACTTGCACAATTGGTGGCTGACTAAATACTTTTTTGCCCCACTGTATATGGTTTGAACTGATATCAATTTTTCATTTTTTGTCTTTGTTTTTGTTTTCCATAGCCAAGATGCTGAAGGCCATGTCTATCGACGGTTTCCTGATGTACCTGGCGTCGGCTGAGGGCTCCATCTTCCACCCCAGACAACAGAGCCTGTACCAGCACATGACCCAGCCCCTCAACCACTACTTCATCTCCTCTTCACACAACACATACCTGATGGAGGACCAGCTTCGAGGACACAGCAGTGTCGAGGGATACATACGGTATGCACTCTACACCAGTGGTGGCTGATGGGTAGGCTTAGTAGGCCGTTCTTGAGAGATGATCGTGATCTCTGTCTTGAGGTGAATTACGACACAACTTTTGGAAGACAGAATCTGAGGGATTGATCATTGTCCATTCAAATTAATATACTCTGGGACAAAGTCCCCAAATTTTAACTTGTTTCTTCCTCGTTAGGGCTTTGAAGCGAGGCTGTCGGTGTGTAGAAGTAGACTGTTGGGACGGTCCCAATGGAGAGCCTATCGTCTACCACGGACACACTTTCACCTCCAAGATCCTCTTCAAAGATGTTGTGAATGCACTGAGAAACTATGCCTTCAAGGTATTTATTTAATCCGAAGAAATTGTAATGACAAGATTACACCTCTTTGTATGGTATGCTTCACAAGTATTCTCTGCACTATCATGACATAATGTTTACATATCAGTACAGAATACAGGGGTGTTTTTAACTATTCAGATCCAATCATTGTTTAGCATTTTCATGGTCCATTTACCAGTGCAGTACTTTGCACACAGGAATCCAAGAACTTGCAGTATCAACACACTCCTCACTCAGACCTCATTATATGTGTATGAGTCAGGAGGGGGATCATTCCGTCATGATATCCCAAAGCCACGGCCCTTTCAGAAAGCAGAGCCCTCACACAGTAAACAAGCACATGACCGGCCTGTCAAAGACTTATCCTGTCCTGTGCCAAAACTGTCCTCCGTGCCGCCAGGTTCATGTTGTGTGTCAGGGTTTCAGGGCCCTGGTCAAAAGTAGTGTCCTGCATAGGGAATAAGGTGCCATTTAGGATGCAGCCACTCATACAGGACAGCCCAGAATGTAGTGGATGGACTACATAGAGGGTGCCATTTGGGACACACTCTCTGTCTGTCTGCAACTGGATGGTGGCCTGGGCTGCTCCATGCGACCCCTGTCATGTCTGCCTGAGTGAAGAAGCTGCTGGTGTATAGAGACTGGTAGCAGGTATAGCCTTTCTCCTCACACGGAGAATGCTGCAGTCCAGTGTTGAATTATTCACTCCCCCCTTCCTCCCCTCCCAGGTATCAGAGTACCCGGTCATCCTGTCCACCGAGAACCACTGCGGTGTTGAACAGCAGCGAGTCATGGCCCAACACCTCAACACCATCCTTGGGGACAAGCTGCTGAAAAGCACCCTGGATGGAAAGATACCCGTCAACTTTCCTTCTCCTGAGGTGAGGCAGGCACCAGGAACAGTAGCCAGGTAATCTGCTCTGATCTGACTCTCACCACGTCATGTCAAGGGCAAACGTAGCGCGATGGTGGTGGTGATGGGACATAATTGTCCCACCGAAATACAATTACTACAACGGACATTACTATTCCAATTCAAGCCAGCATTCTGCAATGCGTGGACCGGCGGCCATATTGAGTTTACCCATATAAATTGCTATGGGCTGCAGTCCAGACACGTTATTTTGACCCCCTCAGCTATTGCGCTATCCACTTTCCCCCGGGGGAATCCCAGTTGAAACTGGATGCAGTTTGATTGCCATCTTAAGTGGAGGTCTAATTCACTAACGTTGCCCCCTCGGCCCTCAATTTAGCTAGAGGGAGTGAGTGAGTGAACAACTTTGGACCGAGTTTGGGAAATCCTGCTCTAAGCTACCTGCCGCCCTCTAGGCTACCTGCCGCCCTCAACAAAACACTTTAGGGTGGAGTCAGTGTACAGTGTGTACATTATTAAGCCAGTTTATCGTGTTGATAGAATGCCTCAAAGATAATTGAAGAGCACATTCATCAGAATTCACACAGAATTTCAGATTACATTTTTATAATCACTGTTTTATCATATTAATATAAGGCTATAAAACAGATTGACCTGCCCAAAAGTTAATTGTACAAAATCTGAATGTATTCCAATACCTTTACATGTAATCAAAATAATAATAAATACTCATTTGAGATATGCAAATACTGAATATGGGGCAGAAAGCAAAAATAAATTATGCATATGTAACGGATGTGAAATGGCTAGCTAGTTAGCGGGTACGCGCTAATAGCGTTTCAATCAGTTACGTCACTTGCTCTGAGACTTGAAGTAGGATTTCCCCTTGCTCTGCAAGGGCCGCGGCCTTTGTGGAGCCATGGGTAATGATGCTTCGTGGGCGACCGTTGTTGATGTGAGCAGAGGGTCCCTGGTTCGCGCCCGGGGCGAGGGGACGCCGTAAAGTTAAACTGCTACATTGATGCTGTTGACCCGGATCACTGGTTGCTGCGGAAAAGGAGGAGGTCGAAAGGGGGGTGAGTGTAACAGATGTGAAATGGCTAGCTAGTTAGCGGGTACGCGCTAATAGCGTTTCAATCGGTTACGTCACTTGCTCTGAGACTTGAAGTAGTGTTTCCCCTTGCTCTGCAAGGGCCGCGGCTTTTGTGGAGCGATGGGTAACGACGCTTCGTGGGTGACTGTTGTTGATGTGTGCAGAAGGTCCCTGGTTCGCGCCTGTGTCGGGGCGAGGGGACGGTCTAAAGTTAAACTGTTACACATATATTTGACAGTTTTAACATAGAACCCAGATTAAAGGACGAGTGGGGGGGCCAGGACCGAGTTTGGGAAACCCCGCTGTAGAGTGAGTAGAGACTGTCTTGCTACCTACCTTTCTGTCAGTACCGCCCGGGCCATATGATCTGTGCTGTAAGATGCAACACTGGCACCGTGAACTATTAAAAAGCCACAGTGTTGTTCCCTCAGCACTGAATAGAATATGATTGATTGTTCTCTCAGCCTCATCTTTCGACATTGTATTGGGCCTGACCTGCAGGTCCATGTAGGACAATGAATGCAAAGACTTTATATGCCCTGTATCTCAATGCAAAGACTATGGTCTGTCTGTGCATGATGTATATTTGTTCTGCCTCAGTGATTGTAGAATACTGTGCCCACAATCATCAAGTACGCAGGTGACTCTAACTATCTATTATGTTCCATTATCAATGTCACGTTCTGACCTTAATTCCTTTTTTATGTCTTTATTTTAGTTTGGTCAGAGCGTGAGTTGGGGTGGGCATTCTATGTTGTTTTTCTATGTTTTCTTCTGTTGTTCTATTTCTATGTGTTTGGCCTAGTATGGTTCTCAATCAGAGGCAGGTGTCAGTCGTTGTCTCTGATTGGGAGCCATATTTAGGTAGCCTGTTTTCCTTTGTGTTTTGGGTGGTTGTTTCCTGTGTCTGTACCTGCACCATACGGGACTGTTTCGATTTTCGTTTGTTCATTCACTTTGTTATTTTGTATTTTTGTAGTGTTCAGTTTTATATATTAAAATGGACGCTTACCACGCTGCACATTGGTCCGATATCTCTTACTCCTCGTCAGAAGAAGAAAGTCGTTACAATCAATATGCAATAAAGAGATAGGTTGAGAGAGAGGTGCAGTCGAGAGGCTTTCTGAAACATGCCCTGGTACAGAAGCATGATATCTATTCCCTGGTGATGAAACGATCTAGATCCATTGTTCTGACTAACAGGAGCTGAAGGGTAAGATTCTTCTCAAGGGGAAGAAGATCGGAGGTCTGGAGGAGAGTCTGAACGGGCTGGTGGAGCCTGAGGACTCCCTGACAGGAGAGGTGAGCGACGAGGACGAGGCGGCTGACATCGATGAGGACAGCCTCCAATGCAACAGTCTCCGACGCACGGCCAAGGTAGGCTACTGGGTGTGGGTGTGGGTATGTGTGTGTGTGGGGGGGGGTGCCTGTGTGCGGAATTGTGCATGCAACATTGACAAGGGTAACCTCTGCAGTGACATCCAAGGTGGGCTACTGAGCTGTCCGACCTCTCACCACTTCGTCTAGGGTTCGACCTGCGAGACGTTTGTCTGTGTGTCTTGTCTAGGGTTTCGAAGGGAGGGTATATTACTGGATACTTTCGAAGTTTACCAGTAAACTACCAGAATTTTGGTATCTTTCACCCTTTTGGGTACTTCAGATTATCACAGGTGTCTGTAATTATCTCTGTCCCTCTGTGTGGCCTATCACATGTAAAATATATGAAATAATTCAATAAGATGATAGAATGACAAAGCTGTAAAACATTATCCTACATATACCATCAACTTTCTGAATATCATTGGTATCCTTTATATATATTTTTACACACTTTTAGTTATTTTACTATGTCAATGTTTGTTGTTAATGTTTTGCCAACCAAACTGGAAAAATAGTTTGCAGGGTTCATTGAAAATAATGCCATTGTTGAGTAGATGTTTTTTTTCATTAATTAGTCTATTTTCTCTTGAACCATGTGGTCTACCTACTAGAAACTCAAGGACAATATGGAAACAGATAAAAAACTATTCATACTATATATGAATACATTTTTAAAAAAGTTATTCAAGTATAAACTACTAAAGTTACGATAGATTGGCATAGATGTAACTTTGGTAAACTACCGGTAGCTTCACAACCCTAGTCCTGTCACTAAACTCTGGGCCTGCCTGGATGTAGTCGTATATATTTCAGTCACTCCTTCTCAACTCCATCTCCCGCTCTCATATCCACTGAGCAGAAGACGTCACTCACTCCTCCATTGTCCCTCAATTCCATCAAAGTGTATCATCTTAGTCTGAATCTGCTGATGTGTTGACCAAGTTATAACACTGTTATAGGTCTGCTATTATCCAAGGGTCGCATTCCTGACATCGCTCATGAAAGACATAGGGCTAGAGAAGACTGACTGACTGACTGACTGTCGGGTGGAAGGTTGCGGGTAGAGGTAGAGAGCCCTCTAAAAAATAGACACTTAATTGAAGTCAGGGATCACCTCTGTAGCTAAACACCGAAGCACCTCTGACTTTATTCTTGGGTCTTTCATGATATCGGTCAATAACAAGTCGTGCCCATTAACAGATTAGATGGAGTCCATGGGTCTAAGACATCATTTAACATTGATACTCTATGTTTAATGAACGGCATAAATTAGAATGCCATATTAGGGTTTTGACATGGTTTGATCAATATGGTAATCAGGGGTAAAGCCAGTAGTCTACAGGAGCAGTGACCTCTGGGATGCCCTTGGCCCTGGTGTAACTACTCTGATGGCTGTCCTGTCCTAAAGACAGACTGCAGCTCAGAGTCTCTGTTTGTGTTCGGCTCCGGATCTGCTTTCATATAGAGGCAGCCCAGGTGTGCACTAGGACTGGGGAGACCTGGTTGCATCGCTAATTAGTCTGGCCTTGTGCCCGCCTGCATACCTCAACCTTCCGGTCATCGAAGCCTGATTGGCACTGGCAGACCTACTGTGGTTGGCTTCATAGTGAAGTATCACTTACTCCATATTGGGGTTGTCCCGGTCCACTTGCAGCTTTCACCCATGGCTAGCTACACTCCACTCCTCCTCTCGAGTGCCACGTTGCTCTTATCGCACAGCCTTGTCTATTGTCAAAACTAGGGTTTTACTGTATATATCCAATCCTCCTAGAGCAGTTTCCCCAAGCCATTGCCCAATTTATATGTAGTTGAGTTGAATGTAGCTTAGTAAGGTCAACACTCCAATTTCCCCATTGTGGATCAATAGAGTTTATTCAATTCAACTCTCCTTCTTTTCTTCAGAAATCGAAGCAGCGTCTGTCAAAGGAGCTGTCGGACTGCGTCGTTTACTGCAAGAGTGTCCACTTCAGCAGCTTCAAGCACTCCCGCATTCACTCCAAGTTCTACGAGATATCCTCCTTCACAGAGTCCAAAGCCCGCAAACACTTGAGAGAGGCAGGTGGGGCTTGAATCCCTACAGTAACTCATGACATCATCAGTCAGGGTCAACCTGTCACTAACTCACTAACTCACTCACTCAGGACAGTTTGTGTTGTTCTGTTTGGACCTCAAAACAGAAGCCAAAAGTTGTTGATTTACTAAAAGGAAATGTTGTCTGATCAGTGAGATTTAGTCAGTTATTCATTCAGTGGCAAGGGCCGAAACAGAGGCAGAACGACTAGAAGACCCAGTGCTTTGTCTGTGTACTGTTCAATTGCATGGTTCCTCAAGCTCATCTCATGTATGGTTAACTGCCTGTCTCTCCCAGGGGAAGAGTTTGTGCATCACAATGCCAGGCAGCTGACCAGGGTTTATCCCAGTGGCCTCAGAACAGACTCCTCCAACTTCAACCCACAGGAGATGTGGAACACAGGGACTCAAATAGGTGAGGGCCATTTTAGGTTGTTCTAAGGCACCAAACAATGATTAAACAAAATATAAATGTCCAATTTCTAAACATGACTTTGTGAAGCTAGTTAAGCTCATATTTCTGTTCATTCGGATCAGTTGGTTAATTTCTCTGTTTTCCTTGCTACCTCAGTTGCGTTGAATTTCCAGACGGCAGGGGTTGAGATGGACCTCAACGATGGACTGTTCAGTCAAAATGGCCGCTGTGGCTATGTCCTCAAACCTGACTTCATGAGGATGTCAGAGAGGAGGTTCGATCCTGAGGTTCCACAGAACCGGGAAGGATACCAACCCCGCAGTCTCTGCATTCAGGTACAAATAACAAACTGAGACCTACCTAAGACACAACCTGAGCTACAACAGAAAAACTACAGAAACCAAGTGGAACGCTAACCTACCAATCTGACCTCAAGCTCTCTCATTTTGTGTGTGTATATATTTGTGTGTGTTTTCAAGGTGATCAGTGCACAGCAGCTTCCCAAAGTGAATATCAAGGAGAGCTCCGTTGTGGACCCGTTTGTGAGAGTGGAGATCCATGGACTTCCTCTAGACCAGGCCAAGCAGGAGACCAGATACATAGACAACAATGGTAATATACACACCCGTTAAATCCCAATCACATAAATGCTTATAATGTAGCTTTTTACAGAAATGCTGATACATAAAAGCAGTATATTACAGTGTTATATTCTATTATTTTATATATTAATGAATTGTGTTTGCTCAGGGTTCAATCCAGTGTGGTATGACACTTTACGGTTCACCATCCATGCGCCTGAACTGGCCCTGGTACGCTTTGTGGTGGAGGACTACGACAAGGCGTCAAGGAATGATTTTGTCGGACAGTATACCTTGCCTTTCTCATGTATTCAGCAAGGTAAGGCTCATCCATGTATTTAAGCATTTTGTACAAACTCAATATATAACCTCCTAATATGAGAGTCATACACTACCGTTCAAAAGTTTGGGGTCACTGATAAATGTTCTTGTTTTTTAAAGAAAAGCACATTCTTTGTCCATTAAAATAGCATCAAATTAATCAGAAATACAGTGTAGACATTGTTAATGTTGTAAATGACGATTGTAGCTGGAAACGGCAGATTTTTTTATGGAATATCTATATAGGATTACAGAGGCCCATTATCAGCAACCATCACTCCTGTGTTCCAATGGCACGTTGTGTTAGCTAATCCAAGTTTATAATTTTAAAAGGCTAATTGATCATTAGAAAACCCTTTTGCAATTATGTTAGCACAGCTGAAAACTGTTGTCCTGATTAAAGAAGCAATAAAACTGGCCTTCTTTAGACTAGTTGAGTATCTGGAGCATCAGCATTTGTGGGTTCGATTACAGGCTCAAAATGACCAGAACCAAATAACTTTCTTCTGAAACTCGTCAGTCTATTCTTATTCTGAGAAATGAAGGCTATTCCATGCGAGAAATTTCCAAGAAACTGAAGATCTCGTACAAAGCTGTGTACTACTCCCTTCACAGAGCAGTGCACATTGTCTCTAACCAGAATAGAACGAAGAGTGGGAGGCCCCGGTGCACAACTGAGCAAGAGGACAAGTACATTAGAGTGTCTAGTTTGAGAAACAGACGCCTCACAAGTCCTCAACTGGCAGCTTCATTAAATAGGACCCGCAAAACACCAGTCTCAACGTCAACAGGGAAGAGGCGACTCCGGGACACTGGCCTTCTAGGCAGAGTTGCAAAGAAAAAGCCATATCTCAGACTGTCCAATTAAAAATAAAATATTAAAATGGGCAAAACAACACAGACACTGGACAGAGGAACTTTAGTCTTAGTGGTGTTGCAGACTCTGGGGCCTTTCAGAACAGGTGTATGTATACTGAGATCATGTGACAGATCATGTGACACTTAGATTGCACACAGGTGGACTTTATTTAACTAATTATGTGACTTCTGAAGGTAATTGGTTGCACCAGATCTTATTTAGGGGCTTCATAGCAAAGGGGGTGAATACATATGCAATCACCACTTTTCCGTATTTTTTTTCATTTCACTTCACTAATTTGGACTATTTTGTGTATGTCCATTACATGAAATCCAAATTAAAATCCATTTAAATTACAGGTTGTAATTAAACAAAATAGGAAAAACGCCAAAGGGTGAATACTTTTGCAAGGCACTGTAATGGGCCACTGTACGCCTATTTAGATATTCCATTAAAAATCTGCCTGTAACGGCAGATTTCCTCCTCTTCGTCTGAAGAGGAAGTGTAGCAAGGATCGGACCAAGACGCAACGTGGTAAGTGTCCATGTTTTAATAGAACAAACTGAACAAGACACTAATACAAAATAACAAAGTAACCTAACCGAAAACAGTCCCGTGTGGCACGAACACTGACACAGGAAACAATCACCCACAAACCAATAGTGAAAACAGGCTACCTAAATATGGTTCCCAATCAGAGACAATGAAAAACACCTGCCTCTGATTGAGAACCATATCAGGCCAAATGACAAACCTAAACATAGAAACACAGAACATAGAATATACCCACCCAGCTCACGTCCTGACCAACTAAATAAAGACTAAACAAAGGAAATAAGGTCAGGAATGTGACACTGCCGTTTCCAGCTACAATAGTCATTTACAACATTAACAAAATGTATTGCTTTTCTTTCAAAAACAAGGACATTTCTTAGTGACCCCAAACTTTTGAACGGTAGTGTACGTAATAGTAATACGATGGGATCAATGACCTACTACAGCTGTTTTACTCCCTTTTCCAGGATACCGTGACATCCACCTCCTGTCTATGGACGGAACCAGTATTCCTTCCGCCTCCTTATTTGTACATGTTAGAATCACTAACCTTGTATGAGCTGAACGTTAGAGATTCCAGTCGCTGTTTACCTCTCTGGCATTTACAAGACTTGTAGATGGAACACACTGAAGGTGGGAGACACTGATGGTGAAAGATGCTGAAGACGTGACTAAAAGAGAACAAACTTTCGTTCATAGTTTTACCAGAAAGTTTTGACATTCAAGAGCTAGTTTCACAAACTATGTCATGAATACTTTCTGTAGCTACTTCCTCAAAATAGTATGTAATGTTGTGCGTATACTAAGCCAAAATGTTTCATTGTAACTATTAATGTTTTTTTTAAGTATGATTGGTGTGGTTTTCACTTGTGATCTACAATTCTATATTTATAATGTGTATTCCCAATCAGATGTATTACTGAAGAACTGGCTCTGGGATGATTCTGTTTTTCCAGCTCTATGTCATCAAATGCTAGTCAACTACACAACTGTAGTTGAGATTATTTTTTGTTTTGCTACAATGATATGTAGCGGAGAAATGTGCCACCCACTGGTCAAGAGTAATGACACATTTCAACCTAATTTCAGTCAGTCTTCTTATCCACACCACAGTATTTTCTATGAACCAAGCTCCTCAAGAACGTACCAGTGATGAGGCTGTTTGGTTAGATTTGCCTAGGCTTACTGTAGGACACATTTCCTCCCTCTTTTGCCTATTGGCAAGTTTTGGTTTAAAATGGGTTATGATGCCAATGAAAACTATACTCCATTCCTCATCTCTCACTCTCTCTCTAATGCATATTATCATTTCCATGAACAATACTCTGAACAATCCGTTTAGTATAAACAGCAATTATAGCGGAACTCAAAATGCCTCAACTCGTGGCATCTGTTTTGCATAATTTAGTAGATTTAAATATTTGCTGCTGGGTTAATAGTTGTATATTTTTGTACACACACTGTGTGTGTTCGTGATGTATAGCAGGGGTCTTCTCAACCCTGTTCCTGGAGAGCTACTCTAACTGTAGATTTTCGCTCCAATCCCAGTTGTAACTAACAGCCAGCTTTATCAACCAGCTAATTATTAGAATCGGGTGTGCTAGATTAGGGTTGGAGTGAAAACCTACAGGACGTTAGCTCTCCAGGAACAGGGTTGGAGAGCCCTGATGTATAGCCTATTGTATTGTGTTATAGCATATCTATTAACTCTTTCTGTAATATTGTCCAGTTCAGACTTCATATACCTGTATTATTTGTATATGTATTTAGCTATCTATGCATGTACTACTGTAGTTAGTTATTTGCCATATCCATTTGCAAATAAAGATCATTTTCATTTATCAAAGGAGTTCAGAGACTGGTGAGATTAGATCATGGATCTATATATACAAAGATAAAGTACATATGACATTTTATCATCTTAATAATTTAGATATACGGTCTTGATTTACTTCACCCATCTTGTTTTCTTGTAGGCCTATTTTTTTACCCACTCCATCAGTCACTGCGGGACTTTGTGAGGAAGAGGCAGAACTATAGTTTGCACAAAATTGTTTCCCCCGGTCACATATCACAGGGGCGCACATTTTGTTGTTGTCAAAAGATTTTCCACGTTGTTAGCTAGTTCGAGCATGAGTGTGGCTTCGGAGACAGATTGTATATTTATTTAACTCAGTAACTAAGAGGCAGTATGGTTGGAAAGATAAAGCGGGTCCGCGAAAAGCTTCATCAGGCTGCGGTTAAACTTGACAGTCCACCGTCCGGTGGCGCAAGATCCACAGATTTAGAAAAGGCACCGATTCCTGTGATTACAAGTGGTTCGTTCATCTTCGATGTAAACAAGACAAACAATGCACAGCTGCACAATAAGAAGGATGAAAACGCGAAGGTATTTTATCAACACATAATTTAACGTTCGCTTGCCAACTCCGTCTCTTTTAGATGGTTTAGCTAACGTTATAGCTAAAGCTATTAGAACAGTTAACGTTAGCTAGCTAACAGTTAGATATTTCACTAGCTAGCTAGTTGTCAGCTAGTTAGGATCATAATGTATACATTTAGCTGGCTATAGAGAAATTAGTATGAAGCGTGTATTTTTTTTCTCCATTATATTTATGTTGAGTGTCAATGTGGATGTGCTCTTCCAACAGACCCCACTGAGTTCCTTTCCAAGTGGAATCTTTGCTGGAACACAAATCAGCCCTGAAGCACTCGTGCAAACTCTGAAGTTTGAAGAACCATCCAATGACACTGGTACACCTGCACAGAAAGGTAAATACACTTTGATTGTCAACCAAATATTTAGCTAGTTAATCCAAGGAAATCTGCACGAGAGTACTTGTCTGTGTGTCTCAATAACGAATCATATTCTACCTTCAAGTACATGCATTTAATTGTCGTGACGTTTTAGCTCCCCAAAACGTCCTGGAGACATTCTTTATTTCCAGCAAAATCAACCAGGCACATAGTATTTTTCTGTACACGTTATGTCATTCTCTCCTACCACAAGAGGGCAGAAAATACAAAGGAATCACTCGACAGAAAGTGACTTGTGATGTGACGATGGCAACAGCTCAGTCTATGCAGTATATTACTTACCATTGATATAAAAGGTGTAATGAAGAAAAGTAAGAATGATGGTAACATATAGATAAGAAACTAACCATCCAAATTATTGGTTATATGGAGGCTTATTGGAACCCTATTTCATTTACTTATTCAATCTGACATGTTTTTAACAGTATATATTTTTCCATTGATGTTTCCATGCACCTGCCAACCTCTTCCCTCTTGAAACCTAGGCTCTTTCAAGTAAGTTTAAGCCCAATGTACGTCAGTCAGTCAGAGTGGCTGCTGCAGTGGCAGAGCTGCAGCGGCAGAGCTGCAGCAAGAAGCCCATCTTCCTTATTCGACAACAGAGGACTGGTTCTATTTATAGCCTCTCTGCAGCATAAATAGTTCATGCATGAAATCAAGGTTCAGTTCAGCCTCCTAGCTCCCCTGCATCAGTGTTTCTCCCTGACTAGATGAGTCGTGGCACCGCTGACGCACCGAGGAGGCTGGTGCTGCAGGGTGTAGTTCTCTTGGTAGGGTACCTCGCTGCGGCCCCATGGGAAAGCATCAGGTGGTCCTGTCCCTTGTGCATTATGGTGTAACAGTGACGGATGTCGATACACAGTGTGTAGTAAGTAGTCTGCCCTGACTCTTTGTCAGAAAGGCTGTTCGGGAGATGTATTGAGTGTCACTTTTACGGTTTGGATTTCTCATCAAGGTTCTTCCAATGTCTTGTTGTCTCTTGCTTGTTTCGGCTTTTGTCTGTAGTGCATGGTGGGAGAGGTGTTCAGGGGTGCCAGGTCCCTGGCTGGCTCACTCAACCTCTGCAGAAGGTGACTGGCTGTTCCCTGTAGCTAGTGAGCAAGTATTTAAATAGCTTCAGTTTCTGCATTCTGCCGTTTCTTTCCTCTTCTTTCTCTCGTCCTCGCTTGCAGACGCACACACACTGCTAACGAGTACTCACTCTTCAGCCCTTTTCTTGCATTGAAGCTTAAAGGGTGTTTAATACGTTGGATGTGATGTGATCTATTAACGCCGGGTATATTTAGCTGTGTCTTTTGATTAGGCTAACTAATTAAAGCAAGTGCTTTCCTGGCTGCTGACAAATTTATGAAATGAAAAAAAGGACAGGGCAATGAGATGCAGTATTCCATCTGTTGCCATGGTGAAATGCTTGTCAGTGTGCTCTTGTTTTCCCAAAACAGTGTCTGTAGACAATTATATTGACCTCTTTGTGAAATGGTAAGTAGGTTCTGGAAAGCAAAATCTAATTTGACAGTACGTTCGTGGGAAAATAAAATTGACGCGATATAAGTAAGGGTTTAATAACAATTCTGTTTTTAAATCCCGTCCACGGAAATGGTATGAATTGGATTTTTACCGTCTCGTCTAAGCAGACAGACATTGCAAACTGTGGGCTCTTCTAGCTGTGAAAGCTGCTGTGATTAAAGCACTGCCTCCTTCTACACATTAACAATGAGGGAACGGAAGGGAGCCGGCATTATAGAGATCAATTATTTTAGCCTACAGCTTATCATTTCAGCTGAACGCTGTCACGTTGTCGTGTTAATAGGGGTATTTCACCTGAATTATTCCAAATTCACTTTCACTGACTCTACTACATTAATATTACATTTCTTTTTGGTTCGTCTTCGCGAGCACCCCGTCCTTGGCGGTGTCTGTCTCTGCCCACGGGGATTAAAGCCTTCTGGTTTCTGTTCAGGCATCTATACAGCTAGCCACTCTACTATGCTGTTAATTATAAAATACTCTGTTCTCTCTGCCAGAGCAGAAAGAAGCAAGCGAATGCTGTGAGTGTGTCATGTCTTTTCATCCGTTGCCTCTTGTAGGCCCCCCTGGGTGCTTGTATCCGAGCAGATATCAACTCTTATCTTCCACTTTTAATTCGATTGATTTAATTAGTGTTATTATGCACACTTACTGTTGGTGCTTGGCATATTCATTGGCAGCAAATGCACACTTTGTGTGTGCATGTTTGTGCATGCCTTTTGCCTCGTTAAATAAAAAAATAAAAATTCCCCATCCTCCTGACTGAATATCAGTCTCTGCAGTTGAATTTCTATTAGGCCTATTCAAGTGCCTTAGTTCATAGTCTTCACCAGGGCTCTACGCTGACTTTTTTTACAAGGAGCCCGTGTGCACCTACGTTAAACAATTTAGGAGCGCAATTAAAAATATTGAAGGCAACATGCTGTTTTCTTTGTAGTAATGGTGCAAGCATGGATCTGCACTCGGTGTATTGTCCAAGGCTGCGGTACAGTGAAGTAATCATTGCAGTGAAGTAATCATTGCAGTGAAGTAATCATTGCAGTGAAGTAATCATTACAGTGAAGTAATCATTGCAGTGAAGTAATCATTGCAGTGAAGTAATCATTACAGTGAAGTAATCATTGCAGTGAAGTAATCATTGCAGTGAAGTAATCATTGCAGTGAAGTAATCATTGCAGTGAAGTAATCATTACAGTGAAGTAATCATTGCAGTGAAGTAATCATTACAGTGAAGTAATCATTGCAGTGAAGTAATCATTGCAGTGAAGTAATCATTACAGTGAAGTAATCATTGCAGTGAAGTAATCATTACAGTGAAGTAATCATTGCAACAATTTTCTGAGATGTTTTTTCTTCTAGTCACACTGATGCTCTTAAATAAAAATTCCAGGTCGCACGGCAAAATATTTAAGCTCATATGCGAGTGAAACGGTCGCGCTGTCGAGCCCTGTTCACTTCCACGTGTTCCGTGCTACATTAGTCTTGACCAGAAAACTCTGTTTCGAAGAGCAGAACTCCTTGCTGCCATTCCCACGGCGTGATGCTCAAAGTGACGTCTGCGGCAATCGATCATTCAGTGACCACCTCTGTTTTGACAAAGAGCCCTCTCTGCATTTTTTTAATAGGGGATATCCGTATCTGAGCTGGGACCCTGTGAAACCACCTCTTCCATCTTTTTGTCAGCTCCCGAAAGGCACTACACCCCCTCTCCTCCACCTAACAGAGAGCTACCTGTCAATTATGCCAGAGAAAAGGGGAAAGCGGAGAGGCTAAGCGGGGGCAAACCCAAGCAGGAAAGGAAATATGGAATTTTCCCAACCACTCATAATAAAGCCCAATCAAGTTTCAAGTTTTTGTCACGTGCACTAGTACAGTGAAATGCCTTTCTTGCTATCTAATCGGTGCTATCTATTTCACTGTGTGCTGAGAACCCGATCCTCTCTGGGGGTACAGGGAGGACCAGGGAGGTGGTAAGTAAGGCTCTCTCGCCACCACAAACAGCCCCAGGTCGGGTTGAGTTTCACCCATCAGCAGTCCAGGACCAGGGCTGTCAGGGACGGGGATGCAGCAGGAGTAGAGATGCCTATCTGGCCCCTGTACCTCTGCTGCTACAGCAGGACAACCCATGTTGTTGACACTGCGGTGGCAGATTAAAGATTGGACCCGGCAGGAAGGAACTAACTGCCCTGTGATGAAAGGTGGTGTGTGTGTTGCTTCTGGAAGAGCTGTATCTGAGCATGGGCTGAAGATGCACGTGGAAATGAAAAGAGAGCGATGAAAATACTTTCGCTTGGTTTGATAGTTCATTTTATGCCACCATGTTTTGGCTTGAGATAAACTCTGTGATAATTGAAGCCGTTTCCGATATAGGGTTAGAGATGACACATTTTCTGCAAGGATTTATTAGTTGCTGTGATACACCCCAGGGGTTACGAATGACCCTGATTTGTGATGTGGTGGCGAGGTCTTGTCCTGACCCGTCTTATCGCCATGGCAGCAGCAACAGCAGTGTGGGTGGCTGGGAAATTGGTGAGGTCATCCTGTCAGTGAGAAGCGAGTCAGTAACATCAGTAGATCTAGGTTGTGGTTCGGTGTGGCTCAGTTGGTAGAGCGTAACCTGTAGGGAACACAACATACTTGGCATGTAGGTTTCTCAATCATGGGTGCCACAAATTGGGGGATGGGAATAGGTGGGGTATATGCAAATTAAATGCTGTTTTAATATTACTGTAGTTAAAGTGTAATGTTTTACTGTAGTATTTACTACAGTGTTTTTTTGTGTGGATAATACTGTAATAGTTACTATAGTATTCTATAGTGTCCTACACAATTCTATAGTAAGCGTTACAGATTCGACGTATACTACAGTGTATAGTATACTACAAAATGATATAGTAAGTACTACACATGATCAAGGGATACTACAGTGTGGAATATAGGGCGGCAGGTAGCCTAGCGGTTAAGAGCGTTGGCCCAGTAACCAAAATGTTGCTGGTTCAAATTCCCGAGCCGACTAGGGGAAAAATATGCCGGTGTGCCCTTGAGCAAGGCACTTAACCCTAATCCAGAGCGATTTACAGGAGCAATAAGAGCTTTTGTGTGAAATGGCCTTTTAGAAGGGCTTTGGTGTGCTTAGGAATGCACGAGACCTCTTTCCCCCCACTCCTATTGATTTTAACCTCGCAATTTTTATAAAGTCATACGAAAGTTTTACTATGCGTGAAGTTTCGAATTCATCCTCAATTTACTAAATGCGTCATGTATTTGAAAAAAAATTAAACACACAAGAACATTAGATTAATAAAATATTTATATCTAGTCTTTTTTTATATATTTTTTTATTTTATTTAACTAGGCAAGTCAGTTAAGAACAAATTCTTATTTTCAATGACTGCCTTGTTCAGCGGCAGAATGACAGATTTTTGTCTTGTCAGCTCAGGGATTCGATCTTGCAACCTTTCGGTTACCAGTCCATCGCTCTAACCACTAGGCTACCTGCCGCCCCAGTCTTCTGAATGAAAGGGAAAAGGGGATACCTAGTCAGGTGTACAACTGAAGTGTGTCTTCCGCATTTAACCCACCCCTCTGAATCAGAGAGGTGCAGGGGGCTGCGTTAATCGACATCCACGGCTTGAAGGGATGATGATGATGCATTCTTTGCAAGAGGGAATCTAATTTCATTGGTCCTCAACTCACGACTCAAACACTTCATTCATTGTAAGTGGAGTTAGCCTGCCCCACAGCAGGTTCATTCTGAAGGAGGCTGAAGAAATTCGACTTGTCACCAAAAACACTCACAAACTTTTACAGATGCACAATCGAGAGCATCTGTCGGGCTGTATCACCGCCTGGTACGGCAACTGCTCCGCCCACAACCGTAAGGCTCTCCAGAGGGTAGTGAGGTCTGCACAACGCATCACCGGAGGCAAACTACCTGCCCTCCAGGACAACAACCACCCCGAGCCACTGCCTGTTCACCCCGCTATCATCCAGAAGGCGAGGTCAGGTCAGGTGCATCAAAGCAGGGACCGAGAGACTGAAAAACAGCTTCTATCTCAAGGCCATCAGACTGTTAAACAACCATCACTAACATTGAGTGGCTGCTGCCAACATACTGACTCAACTCCATCCACTTTAATAATGGAAAAATTGATGTAAAAAATGTATCACTAGCCACTTTAAACAATGCCACTTAATATAATGTTTACATACCCTACATTACTCATCTCATATGTATATACTGTACTCTATACCATCTCCTGCATCTTGCCATCTTTATGTAATACATGTATCGCTAGCCACTTTAAACAATGCCACTTTTATATGTTTACATACCCTACATTACTCATCTCATATGTATATACTGTACTCGATACCATCTACTGCATCTTGCCTATGCCGTTCTGTACCATCACTCATTCATATATTTTATGTACATATTCTTCATCCCTTTACACTTGTGTGTATAAGGTAGTTGTTCTGAAATTGTTAGGTTAGATTACTCGTTGGTTATTACTGCATTGTCGGAACTAGAAGCACAAGCATTTCGCTACACTCGCATTAACATCTGCTAACCATGTGTATGTGACAAATAAGATTTGATTTGGATTCGTTGCCATAGAAATTTACCTGGCTAAAAGGTGACCCACTTTCACGTCTCCAGTTAGGCTATCACGAGTTGAACTCAAGAGTGGGCCAAAGTTAGTTCACTGTCTTCTCTATCTAGATTCGTAGTACAGAACTCTGATCTCTTTGTGAACCAGTTGCTGCTGTTATCCTAAGGATGAGCTTTGGTCGGGATCCGTCAGTATTTGCTTCCCGGGTAAAGAAGCAATGAGAGCAGAGTACAATTGTCACTTTACCGATCAATACCTTACATAACTGCTGCTTGCCAGGCCCAATGGTTTTATCCACATTGCTCATCAACCGTGCTGTGGTCATTGAAATGACTGGAATAACATTTTGTTGGCTGACTGTTGTTGAACCTTTCAACCTTGTGGCTGGGACAGCAGGAGGACAGCAGGAGATCAATAAGGGACAAAGTAGAAAGCAGGCCAGTGCAGCAGCGCACTCACCCACCATGAGCACTATTAACCATGTTAGCTAGAGCATGAGTCAGATATGGAGGACATTACCTCAATGTAGATTATTCGTCAAAGTGAATCATTCCCCTGGGCGTAATTTACATTTTAAATACTATTGTGAAAGGTATTATTGGACAGTCCATACCAGTGTTGGGGTCCATTTCAATTCAGGAAGTACTCTGACACCCCAATAAAAAGAATAAAAAAATCCAGTGCGTTTCAATTAAAAAAATGTGTAATCTGAATTTGCTTTACTTTCTAAATTGATTGGAATTGAAATGAAATTGACCCCGATCCTAGTCCATACCATAATATGTTTGTTTGCATAAAGAGAGAAGCTGTAGGGTGTTTTTAATAGCAGTGAATAGGCGAGGAGGTGGCAGGGGAATGATAAACAAACACTATGAATTCTCTCAAGTGTGACTGACTCCTACTGTCCCACACTGACAGTTTCAATGCCGCAGAATGATATTAGCTACCACCACACAACCCGGACATCACTGCCAGCTCCCCCTGCCAACCACGCTGCCCACTCCTCTCCTTTTATTTTTTTCCTTCCTGCTATTATTAGCGGGGAGTCATTCCCCCCCCCAAAAAAAATCCTTTACAGTGTGGACACTGTTATTGTATTATAACTAGTTCTTTCCTGCCTTTCCTCCTCACTTTTCTTGATAAGCCATATCCATTTCTAACACATTACAGTACCTATTCAAATGCATTCTACAAGAAAGCTAGATTCAGAGATGGACAGGCACAGTACAGATGATTAGTAATAATTAGGTGGGTTCTTATATATGTGTGAATTGGACATTTAAAAAATAAATTAAATAATGTATATCCGAACTCCCGCTGAGACACCCTCTGAGAGTGGGGTAATGGCCAGTAACGTAGTAGCTACACTCAACCCAGTACAGTGATTAGGACCCCCAAGGCCAATTCCAGCACACACGCACATTCCTATGTGTTTTTAATGTCTGTCTGTTGTACCAAATGTCTGTTTTCAGAAATGCAACGCGAGGACTGTGTTTTCAAAGCTTACATTTCAACTGGAAGTACCTTAAAGCTAGAATCCTTAGTTGCTACATCCATTTTTGGACTTAATATAATGAATAATATACCTGTTGAAGAATATAACTTATGCATGCCTCATGAGCTTAGTTCAACTATCATACCCCATCAGAACCCAAAAAATAAGCTTGTTTACTCCAATGTTTGTAAAGAATGTAAATATGAACAAACACTGGATTGCCTCAAAACATGGTTAAGACAAACCAAGAAAAATGATAATGAATGGTCAGCCCTTGCGTCCCTAGCTCTGTCTATGAGTTTGAGAGTGGTTACATTTCTCCAGGCCCATCCCTCAGTGTTTTACCAAAACAGAGGCGGGGTGAGGCTTTGTTATTTTTTGATTGAACGATTCCAGCTTTAACAGAATACTTTGCTGATCTACCCCACGTCACTGCCTCGTACCACCTGTCTGCAGGCCTCCATGTAGGTTATATCCAACATCCGTGTTCTATCCTGCTGCCTGCTCATCTAACGCAAACTCATCTGCGTCTTTAAATGAGATGCTATTGATCGGGGAGGTGAAGGGAGTGGTGCCCCATTTAAACAACATCTCTAGGCTCTCTGTCTCTGCACTGCACAATGCTGTAACCTCAAGTTGCCATTCAATGATTGGAATTTTCTAATTGAACACTAATGATACAGTTGAAGTCGGAAGTTTACATACACTTAGGTTGGAGTCATTAACTTGTTTTTCAACCACTCCACAAATGTCTTGTTAACAAACTACAGTTTTGGCAAGTCGGTTAGGACATCTGCTTTGTGCATGACACATGTAATTTTTGTTTACAGACAAGATTATTTCACTTATAATTCACTGTATCACAATTCCAGTGGGTCAGAAGTTTACATACACTAAGTTGACTGTGCCTTTAAACAGCTTGGAAAATTCCAGAAAATGATGTCATGGCTTTAGAAGCTTCTGATAGGCTAATTGACATCATTTGAGTCAATTGGCGGTGTACATGTGGATGTATTTCAAGGCCTACCTTCAAACTCAGTGCCTCTTTGCTTGACATCATGGGAAAATCAAAAGAAATCAGCCAAGACCTCAGAACAAAAATTGTAGACCTCCACAAGTCTGGTTCATCCTTGGGAGCAATTTCCAAACGCCTGAAGGTACCACGTTCATCTGTACAAACAATAGTACGCAAGTATAAACACCATGGGACCACGCAGCCGTCATACCGCTCAGGAAGGAGACGGGTTCTGTCTCCCTAGAGATGAACGTACTTTAGTGTGAAAAGTGCAAATGAGTCCCAGAACAACAGCAAAGGACCTTGTGAAAATGCTGGAGGAAACCGGTGCAAAAGTATCTATATCCACAGTAAAACAAGTTCTATATCAACATAACCTGAAAGGCCGCTCAGCAAGGAAGAAGCCACTGCTCCAAAACCGCCATAAAAAAGCCAGACTACAGTTTGCAACTGCACACGGGGACAAAAATTGTACTTTTTGAAGATATGTCCTCTGGTCTGATGAAACAAATATAGAACTGTTTGGCCATAATGACTATCGTTATGTTTGGAGGAAAAAGGGGGAGGCTTGCAAGCCGAAGAACACCATCCCAACCTTGAAGCACGGGAGTAGCAGCATCATGTTGTGGGGGTGCTTTGCTGCAGGAGGGACTGGTGCATGTCACAAAATAGGTGGCATCACGAGGAGAAAAATTATGTGGATATATTGAAGCAACATCTCAAGACATCAGTCAGGAAGTTAAAGCTTGGTCGCAAATGGGTCTTCCAAATGGACAATGACCCCAAGCATACTTCCAAAGTTGTGGCAAAATGGTTTAAGGACAACAAAGTCAAGGTATTGGAGTGGCTATCACAAAGCTCTGACCTCAATCCCATAGAAAATGTGTGGGCAGAACTGAAAAAGTGTGTGCGATCAAGGAGGCCTACAAACCTGACTCAGTTACACCAGCTCTGTCAGGAGGAATGGGCCAAAACTCACCCAAATTATTGTGGGAAGCTTGTGGAAGGCTACCTGAAACGTTTGACCCAAGTTAAACAATTTACAGGCAATGCTACCAACTACTAATTGAGTGTATGTAAACTTCTGACCCACTGGGAATGTGATGAAAGAAATAAAAGCTGAAATAAATCATTCTCTACTATTATTCTGACATTTCACATTCTTAAAAGAAAGTGGTGATCCTAACTGACCCAAGACAGGGAATTTTTACTAGAATTAAATGTCAGGAATTGTGAAAAACCGAGTTTAAATGTATTTGGCTAAGGTGTATGTAAACTTCCGACTTCAACTGTAGATACTACATCTACAATGTCATGGTGATGATGGTGATGATGTAACGTGTTTTATTTTAAAAAGCCTGGATGAATAGGCCTAGTTATTGCTCCACCATCATAGTTGTCATTTGCAGACTGAAACAACATCTATCAAACTAAACAGATCCCCGTGTTTAGTATGACAGGAACAATATATTATCTCTGAATAGGCAACCTCAAAGTGCTGTAGGATCCTCAGAAAATGTTGCCCCAGGTTACAATGTAGCCTGTTCAGAGAAAGTCAGTTGTGGCACTGTGTGTTGACATAAGGAACATGAGAGTAAGGAAAGTCCCTACTAGAGATGCTGTGGCGTGTAGCGTTTGGGTCCCATTGAGTTCCACTTTATCCTCCTCCTCAGACATGCCAGTCAAGGACTGCTGCATTGCTAATTACCAAGCCTATTCCGTCAGTAGGCTCTGCTAGCTATATATAGGGCCAGGCTTCAACACTGACACTTCATTTCCCCAAAGTCACGGAGCAGCGCATCGATCCTGTTTCTCTCGATTTCATCGACAGAGAGTAAAATCACGGTGGGGGGATTAAAAAAATAAAATAATAATAATAAAATAATAGAAATGCTCCACAGATATCAAGGTCGTGTTTTGTGTTCAAAGCAATTCAACCGTTGTGCTGTAGTTTTAAATTAGTGCTTTGCTTTTCTTTACCAGCTCCATCTCATTTTCTCTCTCTAAAATGTATACATTTTCCACTAGACACTCCAGTGATATGGTAGACAGTGACAATAAGCATACTGTCCGGCGTCTGTTATTGTCATTGTGCTACAGGATGCAACCTTCTGTGTGATAACCTCTGCTCTTATCGCCCAGTGTCAGTGATAACTCTTTCTTTGTCAGGAAGGGCAGAGATGGGAACAAATGCTCACACACACACACACACACATCACAAACACCGCTGGGGCTACCCTATGCACAGGGGGCCTCAACGTGGATTTCCCAATTGCTGAAAACATTCCATCCCAGGACAGGATGTTTTTGTAAAGAGGGGAAAAATAGATAGTAGGTAGTGTTTTCTGTTCTCAACCCCCGCCCTCTGTCTCTATCTCTTCCCTTTCTCCAGGCCTTTGAACCAGGAAAGACAAGCCACGTGTCCTGATCGAGCCGTATCTTCTTCTGAGGCGCTCGCAACACTACTGCGATTACTTTCTCCCTTTTGAGCTTAAAGTTTTTAGCCGTGGTTTGTTTTAAAGATGACATGTCACAGGCTTTTCTTTTTCCCGTCAAATCAAGCTCTCGTTGGGAAATGTAAAAAGCAATGTACACCCCGAACTCAAATCTATTATTTTAATTCTATTCAACTGTGAATTATTTCTTTGGCAATGGGCACATTTTACTGGTTCCAATTATCTTGTGGAAAAAGATCTGGCACATTTTAATTTCCAAAGCATTATAAAAAGTCGTCACTCTTCCTTTATCGTTAATGAGTTGAATTGCTTTGAATGTTATTTTCTATTGTTGATGATGAGCGCTTCACATACCCACGTGGAGAAGCTGCGATGTATGTTTTCTCTACTGAATGTGTGAAGCACCAGTGTAACATTGTGGATGCACTCTTGTCTGTCTGTCTGTCTGTCTGTCTGTCTGTCTGTCTGTCTGTCTGTCTGTCTGTCTGTCTGTCTGTCTGTCTGTCTCTCTGTCTGTCTGTCTCTCTGTCTGTCTCTCTGTCTGTCTCTCTGTCTGTCTGTCTCTCTGTCTGTCTGTCTGTCTGTCTGTCTGTCTGTCTGTCTGTCTGTCTGTCTGTCTCTCTGTCTCTCTGTCTCTCTGTCTCTCTGTCTCTCTGTCTCTCTGTCTCTCTGTCTGTCTGTCTGTCTGTCTGTTTTGTTTGTTTGTTTGTTTGTTCGTTCCCAGTCCCCGAGGAGAAGAAGCAGCAGACGAAGAAAGAGAAGATGAAAGAGAGACGAGACAGGTGGCTAAACAGTGAGTATTATCACAACTTAACATAGATCTGACGCGTACTGTTTCTATGAGGGAGACCCTCCTATTTGACTGGTGTGTGTGACCCAGTGACACCTTTCCTTTGTCAGCAGGAATAAGGCACCCTCGCAGAGAGTTACACATAATCGGGAACTTTATTTGCGGGAACATATGTGACTAATTTGGTTCTGTGCAAAGAGAGATGATGAATGGATATACTGTACGTAATAAACATATCATGGTAATGAATGACTAAGCAGATACAAGAGTAATACTAATATGGGCTGTATAGTGATAGTGGTACTCACTTCTGCCCACACACCATCACACATGTCCACTTGGAGAGGAGGCTCTGAGCAGGCAAGAGGACTGTGTCCGGTTCCATAGCAACCACCAGACCCTAGCAACCGGTCAGTGGCCTGGTCACCGAGGTCAATAGGAGATTGGGGAGCAAGTTCATGACCCCCTGATCTCTGGCACTGTTTGGGGATTGGTGGAGTGAGCTTCATTAAGTGATAGGACTCACAGGCAGGGGACTCCGTAACAAATCAATTTTTGCTTCGTAAACAACCAGTGTAGACTAACAGTGAAATTCCTACTTATGGGCCCTTCCCAACAATGCAAATAAAATAGAAATAGCATAAGAAATTGAAATAAAATAACACAAAATAATAACTCAAGTAATAAATAGACAATGAGTAACAATAACTTGGCTATATACACAGGGTACCAGTACCGAGTCAATGTGCAGGTGTACAATGTAGATATGTACATATAGGTAGGGATAAAGTGACTAGGTAACAGGATAGATGATAAACAGTAACAGCAGTGCATGTGATGAGTCAAAAGAGTTAGTGCAAAAAGGGTCAATGTAGGTATTCCGGGTAGCTATTGGTTAATTATTTAACTAACTATTTAGCAGTCTTATAGCTTGGCGGGTAGAAGCTGTTCAGGGTCCTGTTGGTTCCTGACTTGGTGCATCGGTTCCGCTTGCCATGCGGTAGCAGAGAGCACAGTCTATAAATTGGCTAGCTGGAGTCTTTGACAATTTCAACCGTCACGTTTTTACCTTTCGACACTCCCTACTCCTGACATCGGTGCGCTCTCCCAAAAGCGTTTGAATTTATAAAATGTAGGATTATGCCTTTTGTGTTCAAAAATGTTTGAAAGGCAAGATATAGATGCCTTCGGGACATAACAGCATTAGGTTGGTGCAAATGAGGAGCCCCATCCCCACTGATCTCTACTGAGAAGCTGAGGTTTCTGCGCTGTGCCAGTCCAGCCCGGGACAGAGCTAGCTGTGTCTATGTAATTACAACCCCTTTTTAAAGCTACAGTCTGGCATTTGTTATCCAGCCAAACAGCAGGCCTCTGAAATGACCATTGAACAGATTCCCAGATCCCTTATTGCGCTTTTAACACCACCACCTACTCTTCTAGAATTGTGATCACTTAGTAACCCAATCTGCTGATCCAATCAATTCTCTGTGTAACACAAGATGTCTCCTCTATGCATATCATTAGGCGCTAATGGTCCTTTTGACTCCATCTGAAATTAGAGACGGGCTGTGAGCCTCAGACCTCTGCAGTTTTCGGAAATTAACAAGGAGAAAGAAAGAAAAAAATCGGATAATTGCTTTTCTGTCGTAGACCAACTGTATTCCAGGAAGAGGCAGGGCTGTCTGTATCTGCAGCGTGGCGTCCACTGGATCTGTACTGATGAAGTTGTGCAAAATATGTGTTGACGAATAAGGGTTATTATTCAGACTGTATATTCCAGAGGTGATTTAATGCCCAATGTGTTCCTTCGTTTAGCCTAAATAAGAGACAGAGGTCGCAATTCAATCGAAGCCGCGTTGCACGAGTATCTATCCTACAGTTCTGCACAAACTGGAAATAGCCTAAGGATTAGCCTAAATGACATGAACAGTGAATAATGTTTCAGCAGCCATTTTAATACCTTCAACACATCCTGTCTATGATCTGATCGTATCCACTAAAGTCGGAATTTATACTTAAAGCCATAAAGTTTAATGCACCTCAATTTTCAACTGTACGCCTGTACCGTTGACATCTTGTTTGAATATTCCTCCCTGGCTCTGATCACAGTATTTATTAAAGTCTGTGGTGATGTAGGGTTTAGTGTTTTGCTGCTGATACTCCAGTTGATACTCACAGTCAATTACATGGGCAAGTCTGCACATAAGAAACCATATGGCTCATAGTCATCATAACTCATGGCTGAAATGGATGGGATCAACACCATTCTATGATGAAAGCCAAGAGGCCCAAACCACCATGCTTTTAACCATATTTTTTAAATCTCAAAGAGAGATTCTCCTCATACACTATATACTGTATACAAAAGTATGTGGAGACCCCTTCAAATTAGTCGATTCGACTATTTCAGCCACACCTGTTGCTGACAGGTGTATAAAATCGAGCACACAGCCATGCAATCTCCATAGATAAACATTGGCAGTAGAATGGCTTTACTGAAGAGCTCAGAGACTTTCAACGTGGCACCGTCATAGGATGCCACCTTTACAACAAGTCAGTTCGTCAAATTTCTGCCCTGCTAGAACTGCCCCGGTCAACTGTAAATGCTGTTATTGTGAAGTGGCAAAGTCTGGGAGCAAGAATGGCTCAGCCGTGACATGGTGGGCCACACAAGCTCACAGAACGGGACCGCCGAGTGCTGTAGCAAGTTCCGAACTGCCTCTGGATCAACGACCGCTCAATAACTTTTCGTCGGGAGCTTCATGAAGTGGGTTTCCATCTGAGCAGCCGCACACAAGCCTAAGATCACCATGCCAAGTGTCGGCTGGAGTGGTGTAACGCTCGCCGCCATTGGACTCTGGAGCAGTAGAAACGCGTTCTCTGTAGTGATGAATCACGCTTCTCCATCTGCCAGTCTGACGGACAAATCTAGGTTTGGCGGATGCCAGGAGAACGCTACCTCCGACTACGAGCCAGACCTAATTGTCCAACCTCAGTGCCCGACCTCACTAATGCCCTTGTGATAAATGGAAGCAATTCCCCGCAGCAATGTTCCAACACCTAGTGGAAAGCCTTCACAGAAGAGTAGAGGCTGTTTATAGCAGCAAAAAGGGGGATCAACTCCATATTAATGCCCATGATTTTGGAATGAGATGTTCGTGTAGGTGTCCACATTCTTTTGCTGATGTAGTGTATCAATGCCACTCTACAAAGGGTTTTAGGTAATCTTGGTAAGGCTGGACTTCTGACAGGCCGCCCCTAGGTGGTAAGGGTAGGCAACAACACGTCGACCACGCTGATCCTCAACATTGGGGCCCCTCAGGGGTGTGCACTTAGTCCACTCCTGTACTCCCTGTTCACCCACAACTGCGTGGCCAAACACGACTCCAACACCATTATTAAGTTTGCAGACGACACAACAGTGGTAGGCCTGATCAACGACAACGATGAGACAGCCTATAGGGAGGTCAGAGAACTGTGGTGCCAGGACAACAACCTCTCTGTCAATGTGAGCAAGACAAAGGAGCTGATCGTGGACTACAGGAAAAGGTGGGTCGAACAGGCCCCCATTAATATCAACGGGGTTGTAGTGGAGCGGGTCGAGAGTTTCAAGTTCCTTGGTGTCCACATCACCAACGAACTGTCATGGTCCAAACACACCAAGACAGTCGTGAAGAGGGCACAACAAAACCTTTTCCTCCTCAGGAGACTGAAAAGATTTGGCATGGGTCCCCAGATCCTCAAAAAGTTCTACAGCTGCACCATCGAGAGCTTCCTGAACTGTTGCATCACCTCCTGGTATGGCAAGTGCTCGGCATCTGACCACAAGGCGCTACAGAGGGTTGTGTGTACGGCCCAGTACATCACAAGCTTCCTGCCATCCAGGACCTACAGTTGAAGTCGGAAGTTTACATACACTAAGGTTGGAGTCATTAAAACTAGTTTTTCAACCACTCCACAAATTTCTTGTTAACAAACTATAGTTTTGGCAAGTCGGTTAGGACATCTACTTTGTGCATGACACAAGTAATTTTTCCAACAATTGTTAACAGACAAATTATTTCACTTACAATTCACTGTTTCACAATTCCCGTGGGTCAGAAGTTTACATACACTAAGGTGACTGTGCCTTTAAGCAGCTTCGAAAATTCCAGAAAATGATGTCCTGGCTTCTGATAGGCTAATTGACATCATTTGAGGCAATTGGAGGTATACATGTGGATGTATTTCAAGGCCTACTTTCAAACTCAGTGCCTCTTTGCTTGACACCATGGGAAAATCTATAGAAATCAGTCAAGACCTCATAATTTTTTTTTAGACCACAAGTCTGGTTCATCCTTGGGAGCATTTTCCAAATGCCTGAAGGTACCAGGTTCATCTGTACAAACAATAGTACGCAAGTATAAACACCATAGGACCACGCAGCCGTCATACCGCTCAGGAAGGAGAGGCATTCTGTCTCCTAGAGATGAATGTACTTTGCTGCGAAAAGTGCAAATCAATCCCAGAACAACAGCAAAGGACCATGTGAAGATGTTGGAGGAAACGGGTACAAAAGTATCTATATCCACAGTGAAACGAGTCCTGTATCTACATAACCCGAAAGGCCGCTCGGCAAGGAAGAAGCCACTGCTCCAAACCGCCGTAAAAAAGCCAGACTACAGTTTGCAACTGCACATGGAGACAAAGATTGTACTTTTTGGAGAAATGTCCTCTGGTCTGATGAAACAAAACTAGAACTGTTCGGCCATAATGACCATCTTTATGTTTGGAGGAAAAGGGGGAGGCTTGCAAGCTGAAGAACACTATCCCAACCATGAAGCATGGGGATGGCACCATCATGTTGTGGTGGTGCTTTGCTGCAGGAGGGACTGGTGCATGTCACAAAATAGATGGCATCATGAGGAGAAAAATTATGTGGATATATTGAAGCAACATCTCAAGACATCAGTCAGGAAGTTAAAGCTTGATTACAAATGGGTCTTCCAAATGGACAAGGACCCCGAGCATACTTCCAAAGTTGTGGTAAAATGGCTTAAGGACAACAAAGTCAATGTATTGGAGTGGCCACCACAAAGCCCTGACCTCAATCCCATAGAACATTTGTGGGCAGAACTGAAAAAGTGTGTGCGAGCAAGGAGGCCTACAAACCTGATTCAGTTACACCAGCTCTGTCAGGAGGAATGGGCCAAAATTCACCAAAATTATTGTGGGAAGCTTGTGGAAGGCTACCTGAAACGTTTGACCCAAGTTAAACACTTTAAAGGCAATGCTACCAAATACTAATTGAGTGTATGTAAACTTCTGACCCACTGGGAATGTGATGAAAGAAATAAAAGCTGAAATGAATCATTCTCTCTATTATTCTAACATTTCTAGGATTAAATGTAAGGAATTGTGAAAAACTGAGTTTAAATGTATTTGGCTAAGGTGTATGTAAACTTACTAGTTCAACTGTATATAATTGGCAGTGTCAGAGGAAAGCCCATAAAATTGTCAGAGTCTCCAGTCACCCAAGTTATAGACTGTTTTCTCTGCTACCGCACGGCAAGCGGTACCGGAGTGCCAAGTCTAGGACCAAAAGGCTCCGTAACAGCGTCTACCCCCAAGCCATAAAACTGTTGAACAATTAATCAAATGGCCACCGGACTATTACATTGACCCCCCTCCATTTGTTTTGTACACTGCTGCTACTCGCTGTTTATTATCTATGCATAGTCACTTCACCCCTACCTACATTTAATTTATTTCACCTTTATTTAACCAGGTAGGCAAGTTGAGAACAAGTTCTCATTTTCAATTGCGACCTGGCCAAGATAAAGCAAAGCAGTTCGACACATACAACAACACAGAGTTACACATGGAGTAAAACAAACATACAGTCAATAATACAGTAAAAAAATAAGTCTATATACAATGTGAGCAAGTGAGGTGAGATAAGGGAGGTGAAGGCAAAAAAAAGGCCATGGTGGCGAAGTAAATACAATATAGCAAGTAAAACACTGGAATGGTTGATTTGCAGTGGAAGAATGTGCAAAGTAGAGATAGAAATAATGGGGTGCAAAGGAGCAAAATAAATAAATACAGTAGGGGGAGAGGTAGTTGTTTGGGCTAAATTATAGATGGGCTATGTACAGGTGCAGTAATCTGTGAGCTGCTCTGACAGCTGGTGCTTAAAGCTAGTGAGGGAGATAAGTGTTTCCAGTTTCAGAGATTTTTGTAGTTCGTTCCAGTCATTGGCAGCAGAGAACTGGAAGGAGAGGTGGCCAAAGGAAGAATTGGTTTTGGGGGTGACCAGAGAGATATACCTGCTGGAGCGCGTGCTACAGGTGGGTGCTGCTATGGTGACCAGTGAGCTGAGATAAGGGGGGACTTTACCTAGCAGGGTCTTGTAGATGACCTGGAGCCAGTGGGTTTGGCGACGAGTATGAAGCGAGGGCCAGCCATCGAGAGCGGACAAAACGGATGGCACTGTGATAGACTGCATCCAATTTATTGAGTAGGGTATTGGAGGCTATTTTGTAAATGACATCACCGAAGTCGAGGATTGGTAGGATGGTCAGTTTTACAAGGGTATGTTTGGCAGCATGAGTGAAGGATGCTTTGTTGCGGAATAGGAAGCCAATTCTAGATTTAACTTTGGATTGGAGATGTTTGATGTGAGTCTGGAAGGAGAGTTTACAGTCTAACCAGACACTTAGGTATTTGTAGTTGTGCACATATTCTAAGTCAGAGCCGTCCAGAGTAGTGATGTTGGACGGGCGGGCAGGTGCAGGCAGCGATCGGTTGAAGAGCATGCATTTAGTTTTACTTGTATTTAAGAGCAATTGGAGGCCACGGAAGGAGAGTTGTATGGCATTGAAGCTCGCCTGGAGGGTTGTTAACACAGTGTCCAAAGAAGGGCCAGAAGAATACAGAATGTAGTTGTCTGCGTAGAGGTGGATCAGAGACTCACCACTCACATGTACAAATGACCTCAACTAACCTGATTGATATGCTTTTTTTGTATGATATTTAGAGATCAGCTCCATCAAGCTGGCCAAGGAGCAACAAGTGGCCCAGGCTAAGAGGGCGGCCATGCCCGTTGTGGGTGACATGAGGCCGCTGGCAGACGCCCTACCAGAACTCTGCCAGCTCATCCCCTCCACCACCAAGACCTCCAGAAAGGCCTCCAGAAAGAATAGGGTGTAAGTACACATCCCTGTGGAACACCCCAGCAATGCTATGATTTCACACCATCCTCTTTCTCCTCACACCCACTGACTCTTCTTACAGCTGTTGGTTTGTCTAGCAGGCCTTGTTTCATCTGTGAAATGGGTCATCGTTTTCTTTACCACCATGTCATCGTTTACGTTTTTGGCACTCTGTCGTCTCCTCACACTGTCCAACCCTTTCGCTGCCTTTGTCAAGTTGAGTTTATCCAAGTGAATTTCAATCCTCTGTTTTAGGTCTTTCTTAGCATTTTTGTCACAGGAATACATGAGCTCATAATGTCCCAGTGGTTGGTCTCAGGGGCCCCTGGTAGAAGGGGCCAGCCCAGCAGCAGTGCCTCAGGACCCTGTCACTGGGGTTAATGAGCCATGTTACAGGACAGACCTGGATGTAAATTCCCATATATTTTCCACACAGTACATTATGACAGAATCAGAGTGCCACAATACTACCCTACCTCTACAGTATGGCCTTCAGCGCAGAATTAGTCAGACGTTTGTAAGTCAATTTGAGGTGTAGAGGACAGATTTGGCTTCTGTGGCAGGGTTGCAGATATTAAGGAAGCAATTGACTTCTGTTCAAAACAGGAAGGAAGAGAATTGGGGTGTATTCATTAGTTGGATTCCATTGCAAAACATTTGGTCAAAACATTTTGCAACAGAAACCGTTTACTCGAAACGGAAAACGTTTTGCAACAAAAACCTTTCTATTAGACAAATGCAAGTAGGTCCCTCCCCGTTTCATTTGGTTCCTAGTGTTATCGGTAAACACACCAAACATTTTGCAATGGAATTCGACTAATGAATACACCAATGGGTGAGATTATGCCATAAAATGCACTAAATAAGAGGGGAAGAAATCGCCTCCAACGGCAATCCTGCAAGTAAATGAAGTCTGGTATTGTTCTGAGGACATTTCAATTGTGCGTTATAACGTTCCTCTTTGGTGTCTGGATGCTTCCAGGGTTATTTATTGCAGTCAAATTCAGCTCAGGAAAGTCTCAGTGGAGCTTGTTTATTAATGTGCTACTGCAGCTCTCTCTCTCTCTCTTTCTCTCCTGTCTGTTTCTATCTGTGTCCCTCGCTCTCTCTTCAGCTTAAAGTAAACCAAGATGGCGAGCTCAGCTGAGCACACATAGTTACAGTTAGGAGGTAGGCCTATCAGACTCAAAAAAGCAATGCACCATATAGGGCGTATAAAAGGGCCCTTTAAACTGTTCCAATACATGTAATTAACCTTTTGGTTCTGACAAAGCCTTCCATCAGAGTCCATGGAGACATGGTTGCTAGGCAGTGGTGACGTTAGCTCACTTCTCACAAGTTCATTCTTCCAGGAGCCCGGAGTAGCAGGCACTATAGAGAAGGTCAAGAACAAGTTTTGGAGAAAAGTTATTTGTTGATGAAAGGCAGTCTTTTGATGAAGACCATGAGCTGGATGTAGAGTATTGCTTTTGTACCAGTTTTTTTGATATGCCTGCTGTATATTCATACAAGGATATCATGTAAGGCCTAATGCTGATCTCTCAGGCTGACATATGGATGTATTTGAAGTGTGAAACGGGGATCCTAACATAAGCCAAGGCCAGAGATGTCAGCAATGACTATAAGTGTGTGTGAAGTGTGAACAAGACAGACGTATGACCACCGGCTGTGTGACACTGGAAATCCTCCCTGACTGAAGTTAGAATTTTGGAATTCTCCAGAGTGGATAAAAACGGTATCAGGCAGATTCATTCCGATGATTTGTTTGACTTAATGTCAGATTAATATTCCTTCAATTCCACCTTTTTATCAAAATCCTAAAACATCTTTGTTATGTTTTTATGGAATAAGTCTGACTGTATAAAATAAATAATTAAAGAGATTTTGTTTAACAAGTAAGTACCTGAACATTACTTTACTCATCGTGCTCTAGCGAATCTTTTTGGCGTGCTGGGCGCCTGCAGGCGGTCGTCAGTTGAACAGTGTTTCCTCCAACACGTTGGTGCAGCTAGTTTTCCGGGTTAAGAGGGCTTGTGTTAAGAAGTGCGGTTTGGCATGTAAATGTTTCGGAGGACGCACGACTCGACCTTCGCCTCCCCCGAGTCCGTAGGGGAGTTGCAGCGATGAGACAAGATCGTAATTGAAATTAGGAGAAAAAGGAGGTAAAATGAAAAGAAATGACAAGTCATCATTTTTTTCTCGAGAAGGTAGGGGTCAAAATGATTGACACTCCTTTTTTCAATACCTTTCAATACCCCACATTGCGAGGATAACGGCACTGAACCTCTTTATAAAATGTTTTATGAGTTGGAGAACACATTGGGAAGGATCTTAGACCATTCCTCCATACAGAATCCTTCCAGATCTTTGATATCTTTTGTTTGCGCTTATGGACTGCCCTCTTCAATTCAAACCACAAGATTTCAATGGGTGTCAAGTCTGGAGACTGAGATGGCCTTTGCAAAATGTTGATTTTGTGGTCAATTAATCATTTCTTTGTGGATTTTGATGTGTGCTTGGGGTTATTGTCTTGCTGGAAGAACCACTTGCAGCCAATGTTCAACCTCCTGGCAGAGGCAACCAGGTTTTTGGCTAAAATGTCCTGGTACTGGGTAAAGGGCATGACGCCGTTGACCTTAACAAGGGCCCCAGGACCAGTGGAACCGAAATAGCCCCATAATATCAAAGATCCACCACCATATTTAACAGTAGGTATGGGGTTTCTTTTCTGCTCATGCATTCTCATTTCGAAGTCAAACCTACCACGGGTGTGCGTGGCCCAAGAACTATGTTTTCATGTCATCCAGCAAATGTAGATGCCTAGAGTTTGCTCAACGGCGGTTAGCCGAGGTTTGAAATGAGAAGGCATGAGCAGAAAAGAGCCCCATACCAACTGTATAATATGGAGGTGGATCTTTGATGTTATGGGAATGTTTTCTTCCACGTCCACATTGTGGTCCTAACTGTCATTCTTTTTTTTCTCTTTTTTTTTTACCTGTATCTTGTTTTTAACCATAATCATTCCATATGAAATCAATCACTTTTTGACCATCTTTATCATTTTGTCTCTCCCTCTCAGGCCAGTGAAGAAGAAGCCAGAACCAACAGACTTCAGCCTGATGAAGCCAGCCCAAAAACGCAAACTCCTGTAAGACCTCACATTAACCTGTGCCCGACCATGGCCAAACCACCACTTATGATCACATGTCCAACTTATTATTCTCCATGAGAAAATGACATGGACCTAAAATGAAAATGTTATCCTGCTGATTATCAGAGCAAACAAGATAATAAACTGCCCATCTGCTATTTACCGTTATTATTACTCTTTTTTATTTGATTATTACCTTACAACCTACCTGTTTTGTTTTGATCTCAGGGAGATTGAGACCAGCCGGTTTAGTGAAGCTGTGAAGAACCTGGCACACAGCAAGACTAACCCTCTGGCAGCTATTGGTGAGCATCTGAGGAAGAGACTGAAGCAGGAAGAGGAGCAGGGGCCTAGCTAACCTGTTCGACTGGAGACGCCATTTGGATCTGCAGTTGAGCATCCCCCCCCCCACCCAGAGACGGGTCGTGTTTGAGATCGACTACGTTGCAGTCGGTAACTGCAGACTAGCTGACTGATCTAGAAATAACCTTGCATCCTAAATAACTACTTATTATAATTTGTAGATCAGTCATAAATTGATGCTTTCGAACACGGCCATGACACAAGAAAGCCCCTGCCTTTTTATTTAAGGGAAACCCTGATGCCTTCATCCATGTTCCCTGTGCCCAATCTACCAAACCTGCCAAAATCAATGAGATCTTTTGATTGAAGTGGTTTTGGTCATTGTGCACTATACCAGTAAAACATCAGAGGACTTACAAGTAACGGCAATGTTTACAACCCCTAATTAGATCATGCCCCCAGTTCTGGAGAAGTTGAAAATGAAGTTACTTTTGTGGATGAGGAAAAACAAACTGATGTTGTAAATGTTGAGAATAGATCTGTCATCAAAATGACTCCTTTCGATTTTTGTACAGTGTCTCTTCCACGTTTCTTTTAGGCGATATTAAAAATGCAATACAGTACATTCAAACTTGCCTTCCATTTTGTATGACACTATGTATGTGTCACGTCGTTGTGATGTTGATGAATATGAATTTAGATCAGATTGGGATGGATATGGAACGGGAAAGATTCCATTTTGGAAGTCATGTTCTGAATTCATTATAGTTCAACTGCGATCTGTAATCCCAAGGCCTGAGGCTCAGAACAGCAGCATATCCATGGAAACCAACCCGTCATATCAGTGAGCATAAGTAGCAACGGCGGTGTGCTACGCAGGTCCAGAAATAGAAAGGAAACATCTTCAGCCTAGAACTGATGATAAGCATGGATGTAGATGGACACTTCAGACGGTTAGAGCCACAGAGATTACGTCCCAAATGGCACTCTATTCACCATTGCGCTACTTTGGGCCCAGGTCAAGAAGAATTGTGCATTATAGGGAATAGGATGCCATTTGGGATGCAGACAGAGGGTACGGAGAAGATTAAGAGGGAACGGAGAAAGAGATCAGAGATGGGGGGGTGGGCCTAGAGGTTCATTGCCCATTCAGGCACCAATCTGATTACATTTGAGAGAAGAAGAAATAGCCAATTCATAGAAGGTATGTTTATTGCTGGAACAGGCCATTAGCATTCATTAGTAATGCATGATATGATTGGATGAATATCTATAGACAATAGTGCTGGGTGAGTCCTAACCAGAGTTGTGTAGCCGATACATGCTTAGTACTCTGCATGTAACAGGGACATTCTGTCCTTCATATCAACCCAGGATGAAGGCTGATAGCCAGTGGATCTACAGTAGATGGATTCTGTAGCTCGGTTGGTAGAGCATGGCACTTGCAAAGCCAGGAAAGTGGGTTTGATTCCCGAGACCACCCGTATGCATGCATGACTCTATCTCTGGATAAAAGCGTCTGATAAATAGCATCTATTATTATACTTTGTTGATGGAGGGAGTAGGTCTAGGTTACTCCATTATGAATCCTGTCAGCCTCTATGGCGTTCAATGAAGCATTAATGCATTACATGGGCTTATGGCAGTTTATAGTGCAAATATCTGTCCGCTATTACCCCCCGGTTACAGGCTAATGTTTTAATCATTACAGTGCAGGCAAATGCACTACCATTCAGCACCACCTATCCATCCTGTTTTAATTTCAAATACTGGGCATGACTTTGTAACAAGAAGCAAAGCTGTTCAGTTCCCACTGCCTATTTCAAAATGGTACATGGCATTTTTGCTCTGTATATGTCAGTAGGGTTACACTAGTCTCTTGTAACAGAGGTTCTGGGTGTGAGGTCAGGGTTACTCTGACAGCCTTGTGAGTGATTGCTCTAGTCTCCTGTCCAGTATAGGGGCTTTAAATGAGCGGTGCTTCGACTGGTACTCTGGGTAGCAGGCTGTTGTTACTGTGATGGCCAATGTCAGTGGGAGAGCATAGTGTGTGATATGTTTTTCAACTGTACTGCAAATAATGATCTGTTGCTCTCCACTCTACATGAGCGATGTGTTGTCTTGTCTATTCATTTTCGTGAACACATATCCTTGGGTGGTTTGTAGATGTCTAGAACCGGGACGTTTTAATGTCTGTCTGTTGTATATTCTCTCTGTTTTGTCTGTATCCGTTCCTCAAGCCCAGCTGCCCTATTTCTCATACATGACTCATACTGTAGTTGTATTGTGCATCTGCAGTACCATCCTGGGCAGGCTTGGCTATATAAAAACAATTAAAAACATAATCCATAACTGTTTTATTAGGCTCATGTACTACACAGTCATCGGCTAGTAACCTACTCATTAATGAGGAAATTGTGCTTTATTGAATACAGTATGCAGAATTACTCCATTAGCGTTAAAGAAACTACAATATTCCCATATCCCCATGTCTTTAGTGGATCTGATGGTTAACTAACTAGAGGTGACTGTTAGCCACAAATGCTCTGTTGTCGGCTGCAGTCTTCAGGACATTGGGGAGTGACTCACCATACACCAGAGTGTAGCTATTATGTGATTCATACAGGAAGCCAGTGGTGTGTGTGTGTGTGTGGTTGGAACACATTTTCCTTGCTCATCAGTGTTTTGGCTGGCTGGTTCCTGTGGAACGTCTTCAGGGCTGTTTGCAGACGTGACTAGTCTCTAAGTCGCTCTCCCTCCAGGCAGGTGAGGTGAGTCAGTGAATCTTAGACACACACACACACACTTATTCTGTAGTCTTTATTTATCTGCCCTTTATTTTGTGATTTAATGTAAATATTGAAACATGCAAATCGGCCTACTGCTTTTCGTAACAGGATTCACCCCGGTACATTCACTGTTCAGTGCAGTGAAGACCTGTCAATAATGAATGACACAGCAGAGCTAGAAAAGTAGCACATATAAGGTATATTATGCGTGCCAGTTGTTTGCAAATGTGGCCATGACAGCATATTTACAGATATTCAAAATTATTGATTGATGTGCAATGCGAGGATTAATGAGCATACTGTAGTTATTGTTTGACTAAGTATCATCCTATTCAGCTCCAAATTGAATATTAAAATATGCCTAAATTATACACTGAACCAGAATATATACGCAAAATGTAAAGTGTTGGTCCCATGTTTCATAACCTGAAATAAAAGATCCCAGAAATGTTCCATACGTGCAAAAAGCGTATTTATCTCAAATTCTTTGAAAAAATGTGTTTACATCCCTGTTAGTGAGCATTTGTCCTTTGCCAAGATAATCCATCCTCTTGACAGGTGTGGCATATCAGAGGTAATTAAACAGCATGATCATTACACAGGTGCACCTTGTGCTGGGGACAATTAAAGGCCACTCTAATGTGGAGTTTTGTCACACAACACAATGCCACAGTGGCTCAAGTTTTGAGGGACTGTGTAATTGGCATGCTGACTGCAGGAATGTCCACCAGAGCTGTTGCCAGATAATTGATTGTTCATGTCTCTACCATAAGCCGCCTCCAGAGAATGTGTCAGTACTGTAGGTCCAACCGGCTTCACAAACAGCAGACCACGTGTATGGCGTGTGGGCGAGCGGTTTGCTGATGTCAACATTGTGAACAGAGTGCCCTATGGTGGTGGTGGGGTTATGGTATGGGCAGGCATAACCTATGGACAACAAACACAATTGCGTTTTATTGATGGTAATTTGAATGCACAGAGATACCGTGACAAGCTCCTGAGGGCCATTGTTGTGCCATTCATTCGCCGCCATTACCTCATGTTTCAGCATGGTAATGCACAGCCTCATATCGCAAGGATCTGTATACAATTCCTGAAATACAATCTGTATACAAGCTGAAAATGTCTCAGTTCTTCCATGTCACCCATTGAGCACGTTTGGGATGCTCTGGATCGACGTGTACAACAGCGTTTTCCAGTTCCCGCCAACTTCGCACAGCCATTGAAGAAGAGTGGAACAACATTCCACAGGCCACAATCAAATCAAATCAAATCATCAAATTTTATTAGTCACATACACATGGTTAGCAGATGTTAATGCGAGTGTAGCGAAATGCTTGTGCTTCTAGTTCCGACAATGCAGTAATAACCAACAAGTAATCTAACCTAACAATTCCACAACTACTACCTTATACACACACACACAAGTGTAAAGGGATAAAGAATATGTACATAAAGATATATGAATGAGTGGTGGTACAGAACGGCATGGCAAGATGCAGTAGATGGTATAGAGTACGGTATATACATATGAGATGAGTACTGTAGGGTATGTAAACATAAAGTGGCATAGTTTAAAGTGGCTAGTGGTACATGTATTACATAAAGATGGCAAGATGCAGTAGATGATATAGAGTACAGTATATACATATGAGATGGGTAATGTAGGGTATGTAAACATTATATTAAGTGGCATTGTTTAAAGTGGCTAGTGGTACATTTTTACATAATTTCCATCAATTCCCATTTTTAAAGTGGCTGGAGTTGAGTCAGTATGTTGGCAGCGGCCGCTAAATGTTAGTGGTGGCTGTTTAACAGTCTGATGGCCTTGAGATAGAAGCTGTTTTTCAGTCTCTCGGTCCCTGCTTTGATGCACCTGTACTGACCTCGCCTTCTGGATGATAGCGGGGTGAACAGGCAGTGGCTTGGGTGGTTGTTGTCCTTGATGATCTTTATGGCCTTCCTGTGACATCGGGTGGTGTAGGTGTCCTGGAGGGCAGGTAGTTTGCCCCCGGTGGTGCGTTCTGCAGACCTCACTACCCTCTGGAGAGCCTTACGGTTGTGGGCGGAGCAGTTGCCGTACCAGGCGGTGATACAGCCCGACAGGATGCTCTCGATTGTGCATCTGTAGAAGTTTGTGAGTGCTTTTGGTGACAAGCCGAATTTCTTCAGCCTCCTGAGGTTGAAGAGGCGCTGCTGCGCCTTCTTCACAACGCTGTCTGTGTGGGTGGACCAATTCAGTTTGTACGTGATGTGTACACCGAGGAACTTAAAACTTTCCACCTTCTCCACTACTGACCCGTCGATGTGGATAGGGGGGTGCTCCCTCTGCTGTTTCCTGAAGTCCACAATCATCTCCTTTGTTTTGTTGACGTTGAGTGTGAGGTTATTTTCCTGACACCACACTCCGAGGGCCCTCACCTCCTCCCTGTAGGCCGTCTCGTCGTTGTTGGTAATCAAGCCTACCACTGTAGTGTCATCCGCAAACTTGATGATTGAGTTGGAGGCGTGCATGGCCACGCAGTCGTGGGTGAACAGGGAGTACAGGAGAGGGCTCAGAACGCACCCTTGTGGGGCCCCAGTGTTGAGGATCAGCGGGGTGGAGATGTTGTTACCTACCCTCACCACCTGGGGGCGGCCCGTCAGGAAGTCCAGGACCCAGTTGCACAGGGCGGGGTCGAGACCCAGGGTCTCGAGCTTGATGACGAGTTTGGAGGGTACTATGGTGTTAAATGCTGAGCTGTAATCGATGAACAGTATTCTCACATGGGTATTCCTCTTGTCCAGATGGGTTAGGGCAGTGTGCAGTGTGGTTGCGATTGCGTCGTCTGTGGACCTATTGGGTCGGTAAGCAAATTGGAGTGGGTCTAGGGTGTCCGGTAGGGTGGAGGTGATATGGTCCTTGACTAGTCTCTCAAAGCACTTCATGATGACGGAAGTGAGTGCTACGGGGCGGTAGTCGTTTAGCTCAGTTACCTTAGCTTTCTTGGGAACAGGAACAATGGTGGCCCTCTTGAAGCATGTGGGAACAGCAGACTGGGATAAGGATTGATTGAATATGTCCGTAAACACACCAGCCAGCTGGTCTGCGCATGCTCTGAGGACGCGGCTGGGAATGCCGTCTGGGCCTGCAGCCTTGCGAGGGTTAACACGTTTAAATGTTTTACTCACCTCGGCTGCAGTGAAGGAGAGCCCGCAGGTTTTGGTAGGGGGCCGTGTCAGTGGCACTGTATTGTCCTCAAAGCGGGCAAAAAAGTTGTTTAGCCTGTCTGGGAGCAAGACATCCTGGTCCGCGACGGGGCTGGTTTTCTTTTTGTAATCCGTGATTGACTGTAGACCCTGCCACATACCTCTTGTGTCTGAGCTGTTGAATTGCGACTCGATTTTGTCTCGGTACTGGGACTTAGCCTGTTTGATTGCCTTGCAGAGAGAATAGCTACACTGTTTGTATTCGGTCATGCTTCCGGTCACCTTGCCCTGGTTAAAAGCAGTGGTTCGCGCTTTCAGTTTCACGCGAATGCTGCCGTCAATCCACGGTTTCTGGTTTGGGAATGTTTTAATCGTTGCTGTGGGTACGACATCGTCAATGCACTTCCTAATGAACTCGCTCACCGAATCAGCATATTCGTCAATATTGTTGTTGGACGCAGTGCGGAACATATTCCAATCCGCGTGATCGAAGCAGTCTTGAAGCGTGGATTCAGATTGGTCGGACCAGCGTTGAACAGACCTGAGCGCGGGAGCTTGTTGTTTTAGTTTCTGTTTGTAGGCTGGAATCAACAAAATGGAGTCGTGGTCAGCTTTTCCGAAAGGGGGGCGGGGGAGGGCCTTATATGCGTCGCGGAAATTAGTATAACAATGATCTAGGGTTTTTCCAGCCCTGGTAGCACAATCGATATGCTGATAGAATTTAGGGAGTTTTGTTTTTAGATTAGCCTTGTTAAAATCCCCAGCTACGATGAATGCAGCCTCAGGGTGTGTGGTTTCCAGTTTACAAAGAGTCAGATAAAGTTCGTTCAGGGCCATCGATGTGTCTGCTTGGGGGGGAATATATACGGCTGTGATTATGATTGAAGAGAATTCCCTTGGTAGATAATGCGGTCGACATTTGATTGTGAGGAGTTCTAGATCAGGTGAACAGAATGACTTGAGTTCCTGTGTGTTGTTATGATGATCACACCACGTCTCGTTAATCATAAGGCATACCCCCCCGCCCCTCTTCTTACCAGAAAGATGTTTGTTTCTGTCAGCGCGATGCATGAAGAAACCAGCTGGCTGCACCGACACCGTTAGCGTCTCTTGAGTTAGCCATGTTTCCGTGAAGCAGAGCACGTTGCAATCCCTGATGTCTCTCTGGAATGCTACCCGTGCTCGGATTTCATCAACCTTATTGTCAAGAGACTGGACATTGGCGAGTAGTATGCTAGGGAGTGGAGCGCGATGTGCCCGTCTCCGAAGCCTGACCACGAGACCGCCTCGTTTGCCCCTTTTACGGCGTCGCACAGGGTCGCCGGCTGGGATCAGATCCATTGTATTGGGTGGAAGGCAAAACACTGGATCCGTTTCGGGAAAGTCATATTCCTGGTAGGAACGATGATGAGTTGACGTTAATCGTATATTCAGTAGTTCCTCCCGACTGTATGTAATGAAACCTAAGATTACCTGGGGTACCGATGTAAGAAATAACACATAAAAAAACAAAATACTGCATATTTTCCAAGGAACGCGAAGCGAGGCGGCCATCTCTTTTCGGCGCCGGAAGTTGGGGCAATCAACAGCCTGATCAACTCTATGCGAAGGAGATGTTTTGCAGACGTAAATGGTGGCCACACCAGATACTGACTGGTTTTCTGATCCATGCCCCTACCGTTAAAAAGTTTGGGGACACTGAGAAATGTCCTTGTTTTCCATGAAAACATACATGAAATGAGTTGCAAAATGAATAGGAAATATAGTAAAGAAGTTGACAAGGTTATATATAAAGATTTTTAATTGAAATAATAGTGTCCTTCAAACTTTGCTTTCATCAAAGAATCCTCCATTTGCAGCCTTGCAGACCTTTGGCATTCTAGTTGTCAATTTGTTGAGGTAATCTGAAGAGATTTCACCCCATGCTTCCTGAAGCACCACCCACAAGTTGGATTGGCTTGATGTGCACTCACGTACCATACGGTCAAGCTGCTCCCACAACAGCTCAATAGGGTTGAGATCTGGTGACTGTACTGACCATTCCCTTATAGACAGAAGCTGACTGCTTCTTCCTTAAATAGTTCTGCATAGTTGGAGCTGTGCTTTGGGTCATTGTCCTGTTGTAGGAGGAAATTAGCTCCAATTAAGCACCGTCCACAGGGTATGGCATGGTGTTGCAAAATGAGGTGATATCCTTCCTTCTTCAAGATCCCTTTTACCCTGTACAAATCTCCTACTTTACCACCACCAAAGCACCCCCAGAACATCACATTGCCTCCACCATGCTTGACAGATGGCATCAAGCACTCCTCCAGCATCTTTTCATTTTTTCTGCATCTCATGAATATTCTTCTTTGTGATTCGGACACCTCAAACTTAGATTCGTCTAAAAACACTTTTTTCCAATCTTCCTCTGTCCAGTGTCTGTATTCTTTTGCCCATCATAATCTTTTCCTTTTATTGGCCAGTCTGAGATATGGCTTTTTCTTTACAACTCTGCCTAGAAGGCCAGCATCCCGGAGTCGCCTCTTCACTGTTGACGTTGAGACTGGTGTTTTGCTGGTACTATTTAATGAAGCTGCCAGTTGAGGACTTGTGAGGCGTCTGTTTCTCAGACTAGACACTCTACTTGTCCTCTTGCTCAGTTGTGCACCAGGGACTCCCACTCCTCTTTCTACTCTGGTTAGAGCCAGTTTGCGCTGTTCTGTGAAGGGAGTAGTACACAACGTTGTACGAGATCTTCAGTTTCTTGGCAATTTCTCACATTGAATAGCCTTCATTTCTCAGAACAAGAATAGACTGATGGGTTTCAGAAGAAATTTATTTGTTTCTGGCCATTTTAAGCCTGTAATCGAACCCACAAATGCTGATGCTCCAGATACTCAACTAGTCTAAAGAAGGCCAGTTTTATTGCTTCTTTAATCAGGACAACAGTTTTCAGCTGTGCTAACATAATTGCAAAGGGTTTTCTAATGATCAGTTAGCCTTTTAAAAATGATAAACTTGGATTAGCTAACACAACGTGCCATTGGAACACAGGAGTGATGGTTGCTGATAATAGGCCTCTGTACGCCTATGTAGATATTCCATTAAAAAATCTGCTGTTTCCAGCTACAATAGTCATTTAAAGCAATAACAATGTCTACACTGTATTTCTGATCAATTTGATGTTATTTTAATGGACGAAAAATGTGTTTTCTTTCAAAAACAAGGACATTTCTAAGTGATCCCAAACTTTCCAATGGTAGTGTATCTGTGACCAACAGATGCATATCTGTATTCCCAGTCAAGTGAAATCCATAGATTAGATTATTTTTTTTCTTCAATTGACTGATTTCCTTATATGAACTGTAGCTCTGTGAAATCTTTCAAATTGTTACCTTCATATTTTTGTTCAGTATACAATCATTTATGCCTGATCTCTTCAAAGATAGTCAATTATTATAAAGACGTGTAGAGTTTCACTTAAATTAAACTGAAATAAATTGAGTGTCAAAAACTCTGTTTTATTCAGTGTCACTGTTTAGGAGACTATTGCTTCACAGTACTAAATGTTCCATTCATGAGTGGATGACAGATACAGTATTTGGGAGATTATGAGGAGGAAAGGGAATTTTGCCATTTTGCACGTGTGCCTACATGATTGAGAGGATGCCTCACTTAAGAATGATGTCGAACCGTAATTAAGATTAACACAGCCATGGCAATGGAATAAATATTTGTGCCCTGCAAGTTCTTGACATTGAAGGACTTCATACAAAAATTCAGTACGTTGACTATTAACTATTTAACAGTCTGTTACCACTTTTTTTTCCAGCCAGGGAATAATGGTCCCAATTAATGAAGCATTCATAAACCCTTTATAACCTTTTATGAGGCTCTGGGCAAATTGGCTCTGATAAACCATATCATGCCTCAGAATATACATAGGTAATTGTCTATGCTCTTATGGATGCTCTATATATGATGACTTTGCTGATAAATTATTTGTGAAGCATGTATGTATAGTGCATAAAGCTTTTATCAATGATCTATACAGACATTTAAAATCAGAATAATTTAAATAGTTACACGTTTGAAACCAGTCAGTGATGAGGATGATTGTGTCCAATCGCCGTGCGCAAATCACTTGTCAAAGTTCACCAATCTTGTCCAATTTATTCGTATCCACCTCTTTTCTCCTATCCAATCGGGACATGCATCGTCTGACTTGTGTCCAATAAGGAAGCAACAGCATCGCTCCAACATTTCCTTATCCAATGAAGTCGGTGCTTCTCTTAATTTTTATTTCTGTCTGCGTAGATTTTTTTTTTGCCTGCCAAGTTTCGCTGCGGTCCATCACCATTGTTGTGCTCAGTGGTATTCAGCGTAAGCGCGTCTGGACACACATCACCCGTCAAGTGTCTAGTGAGCGGGTTTTGACAGAGGACGAGGGACTGTAGATTGATCAAGCTGTGAGAAGGACCATTCCTTTTTGGTTGCCCCAGAAACTGTAAGTACCGGCGTCTTATATGATGTATTGTATACGAGATCAGTCATGTTTTATTATATTATCCTACGTAGGCTATAGTTTACCGTCTACATATCTGTTCAAATAGCCATTCTGGTGAATTACAGTAGCCTAGGCTACACGCTTTGTTTATATTAATGTCCTTTAATAAATGGCATAACCCCCCCCCCCCAAACCTTGTGTATTTTGGATTTCACATCGTATGCAGTGTTAATTTTAGGTAGTTATTCCCATCACGACAGAGATAGCATCACCATGGTGATCATTAGGCCTATATTCCAAATAAAATAACTGTGATATTAGGCCTATTAGAAACTTTCAGTCAAATCTCTGTGATCATGGGATGGTTTAATTTTATTTGAAAGGAACCTTGCTACACCTCTTCACCACATAACAGTTCTCTGATACCAGGAGAGGTCACAATTATTAGGCTAAATGGCAATTGCATCTGTAGTTTGACTTTCCATACGGGCAGGTGTGGACAAGGGCATACAAGTTCACATGTTCCTAAATAGGCTAGGACTAGGATGCTATGGCAATGTTACTGGGGGAAAAAATATTTTGTCACACATACACCAGATAGGTGCAGTGAAATGTGTTGTTTTACAGGTCAGCCATAGTAGTATGGAGCAAATTATGGTTATGTGCCTTGCTCAAGGGGACACCGACAGATGTTTCACCTTGTAGCAATGGGAATTCAAACCAGCGACCTTTCTGTTACTGGCCCAACACTCTAACTGCTAGGCTACTGTCCTGTAGCCTGAAAGGGATTGCTTTAGAAAGAATCACTAAACATATGTAAAATGTGTTATTACTAATGTAGGCTATATCATGTATAACTCTGCCGAATGCCTCTTCTCTTTGGTCCAAAACACTTTTTTTGTCTGTTATTTAAACGCTTTTTGATTTCATTCCCTATTAAGTTCAATGTTTAGTACATTGAAATGAATCTATCACACTTTCTCCAATTTTCGTTAATCAAAAACATGATTGGCTTATCATGGGTCGGGTTTAAAGTAGGAAATGAAGACATCACATACGGTAAATAGTTTCAAACAAAGCACCAGTGGACAAAAATCTATGTGTTCTCAAGTCAGTCAACCTATTGGCCTTTTGACGGTTAGTGGTTAATGCCTAGGGCTCCAAACATTCTCAATTGACTTATTTGGTGTTTCAATGTGTTACCAAGGTCAGTGCTCTATGCAAACTTTGTGCGTTTATAAACCTGGTTTGAGTCTCTGGTTGTTGTGTAGAATAGTTCAATTGTTTTTATTCTTGCTTTTATTAAATTGCGTCTTTTATTCTTTATCGTTTCAGTCATGAGATTTATCTTTGTTGTTTTACGTCAGTAGATCTTTTATGAGGTATTCACTTTGAGCATAAATATGATCTTTTGATGAATAATACTGGGATCACAGATCACTGGAAACAATGCCATCAAAGATGTTTGTTATAAAAAAACAAACATCTTTAATTTCTTTAATTTAAATTCTTTAATTTATTCATCTTGGTTTATTGTAGATTGAAGATGTATTTCATTTTTTATTTTTTATTTTGATAGGGAGTAATGCTGAGACCAAGGTCTCTTTTACAGATGAGCCCTGTATACACATCAATATACAGTACATATCAATATACACTATACACATCAATATACACATCAATATACACTATACACATCAATATACACATCAATATTAACATCAATGCACGAAAAGCAAAACACAAATCATAGAAAACAAATTCTTCAATAAAAAGGTCCACAATCAGCCTTTTGAATTACACTAGAGAAACAAATTCCTAACAATTTTGAGAGACTTGGAGATTTGAACGTTTGATAAAAAAAAATATACAGTGGGGAGAACAAGTATTTGATACACTGCCGATTTTGCAGGTTTTCCTACTTACAAAGCATGTAGAGGTCTGTAATTTTTATCATAGGTACACTTCAACTATGAGAGACGGAATCTAAAACAAAAATCCAGAAAATCACATTGTATGATTTTTAAGTAATTAATTTGCATTTTATTGCATGACATAAGTATTTGATACATCAGAAAAGCAGAACTTAATATTTGGTACAGAAACCTTTGTTTGCAATTACAGAGATCATACGTTTCCTGTAGTTCTTGACTAGGTTTGCACACACTGCAGCAGGGATTTTGGCCCACTCCTCCCTACAGATCTTCTCCAGATCCTTCAGGTTTCGGGGCTGTCGCTGGGCAATACGGACGTTCAGCTCCCTCCAAAGATTTTCTATTGGGTTCAGGTCTGGAGACTGGCTAGGCCACTCCAGGACCTTGAGATGCTTCTTACGGAGCCACTCCTTAGTTGCCATGGCTGTGTGCTTCGTGTCGTTGTCATGCTGGAAGACCCAGCCACGACCCATCTTCAATGCTCTTACTGAGGGAAGGAGGTTGTTGGCCAAGATCTCGCGATACATGGCCAAATCCATCCTCCCCTCAATACGGTGCAGTCGTCCTGTCCCCTTTGCAGAAAAGCATCCCCAAAGAATGATGTTTCCACCTCCATGCTTCACGGTTGGGATGGTGTTCTTGGGGTTGTACTCATACTTCTTCTTCCTCCAAACACGGTGAGTGGAGTTAGACCAAAAAGCTCTATTTTTGTCTCATCAGACCACATGACCTTCTCCCATTCCTCCTCTGGATCATCCAGATGGTCATTGGCAAACTTCAGACAGGCCTGGACATGCACTGGCTTAAGCAGGGGGACCTTGCGTGCGCTGCAGGATTTTAATCCATGACGGCGTAGTGTGTTACTAATGGTTTTCTTTGAGACTGTGGTCCCAGCTCTCTTCAGGTCATTGACCAGGTCCTGCCGTGTAGTTCTGGGCTGATCCCTCACCTTCCTCATGATCATTGATGCCCCACGAGGTGAAATCTTGCATGGAGCCCCAGACCGAGGGTGATTGACCGTCATCTTGAACTTCTTCCATTTTCTAATAATTGCGCCAACAGTTGTTTCCTTCTCACCAAGCTGCTTGCCTATTGTCCTGTAGCCCATCCCAGCCTTGTGCAGGTCTACAATTTTATCCCTGATGTCCTTACACAGCTCTCTGGTCTTGGCCATTGTGGAGAGGTTGGAATCTGTTTGATTGAGTGTGTGGACAGGTGTCTTTTATACAGGTAACGAGTTCAAACAGGTGCAGTTAATACAGGTAATGAGTGGAGAACAGGAGGGCTTCTTAAAGAAAAACTAACAGGTCTGTGAGAGCCGGAATTCTTACTGGTTGGTAGGTGATCAAATACTTATGTCATGCAATAAAATGCAAATTAATTATTTAAAAATCATACAATGTGATTTTCTGGATTTTTGTTTTAGATTCCGTCTCTCACAGTTGAAGTGTACCTATGATAAAAATTACAGACCTCTACATGCTTTGTAAGTAGGAAAACCTGCAAAATCGGCAGTGTATCAAATACTTGTTCTCCCCACTGTATATATATATATATATTAGAGAATATAGACTACCTATTGTAGTTTGAAAACATGTTTTGAAAAGTGCTCAAGCTCTCCATCGATGGGCACAGACATGGCCAGCTAAAAGTCCCCTCTACCTACATTCGAGAGGCCTTTTCTGTGATTCTATAAGCCCCTTTAAAGCAGACTAGTGGCTTCAAATGAGTGATTTTAGAGGAGAAGGATGCTTTGGACAAGTAGGGATTAGGGGAGGGGAGAGTGTAGTCAGAACTAGAGGTTATGGATTTGAGGGGAACTTGTTGTGAAGCCTCTCCATCAGTTAATCTGTCTCTCTGACCTTTAACCTCCATAGTAAGCCATTTCCAGTCCTCATCATTATAATGAGACTATCCCTAATATGGGGACCTGCTACTGTGCTGTATAAAGCGGTTTTATGGAACAGAAATGGAGGAGAAAGGATTATTCACGTCGCTGGACAATTGTGCGATTTTTAGGGAGACAACAATACATTTGTCATGTATGGTGTTATTTGTTGATGCCCCAATAATGCAGAACACATGTAGGTATTTACAGCTTATAGACCAAGGCTTTTCTACAGTATATTCATTAAGTCTCCATTAGTGCTGGGAATTCCCAGGGACCTCACGATACGATATTATCAAATCAAATCAAATTTATTTATATAGCCCTTCTTACATCAGCTGATATCTCAAAGTGCTGTACAGAAACCCAGCCTAAAACCCCAAACAGCAAGCAATGCAGGTGTAGAAGCACGGTGGCTAGGAAAAACTCCCTAGAAAGGCCAAAACCTAGGAAGAAACCTAGAGAGGAACCAGGCTATGAGGGGTGGCCAGTCCTCTTCTGGCTGTGCCGGGTGGAGATTATAACAGAACATGGCCAAGATGTTCAAATGTTCATAAATGACCAGCATGGTCAAATAATAATAATCACAGTAGTTGTCGAGGGTGCAGCAAGTCAGCACCTCAGGAGTAAATGTCAGTTGGCTTTTCATAGCCGATCATTAAGAGTATCTCTACTCTACATAGCCGATCATCTCTAGTATCTCTGCTGTCTCTAGAGAGTTGAAAACAGCAGGTCTGGGACAGGTAGCACGTCCGGTGAACAGGTCATTGTTCCATAGCCGCAGGCAGAACAGTTGAAACTGGAGCAGCAGCACGGCCAGGTGGACTGGGGACAGCAAGGAGTCATCATGCCAGGTAGTCCTGAGGCATGGTCCTAGGGCTCAGGTCCTCCGAGAGAGAGAGAAAGAGAAAGAGAGAATTAGAGAGAGCATACTTAAATTCACACAGGACACCGGATAAGACAGGAGAAGTACTCCAGATATAACAAACTGACCCTAGCCCCCCGACACATAAACTACTGCAGCATAAATACTGGAGGCTGAGACAGGAGGGGTCAGGAGACACTGTGGCCCCATCCGATGATACCCCCGGACAGGGCCAAACAGGAAGGATATAACCCCACCAATTTTACCAAAGCACAGCCCCACACCATTAGAGGGATATCTTCAACCACCAACTTACCATCCTGAGACAAGGCCGAGTATAGCCCACAAAGATCTCCGCCATGGCACAACCCAAGGGGGGGCGCCAACCCAGACAGGAAGATCACATCAGTGACTCAACCCACTCAAGTGACGCACCCCTCCTAGGGACGGCATGAAAGAGCACCAGTAAGCCAGTGACTCAGCCCCTGTAATAGGGTTAGAGGCAGAGAATCCCAGTGGAGAGAGGGGAACTGGCCAGGCAGAGACAGCAAGGGCGGTTCGTTGCTCCACAGCCTTTCCGTTCACCTTCACACTCCTGGGCCAGACTACACTCAATCATATGACCCACTAAAGAGATGAGTCTTCAGTAAAGACTTAAAAGTTGAGACCGAGTCTGCGTCTCTCACATGGGTAGGCAGACCATTCCATAAAAATGGAGCTCTATAGGAGAAAGCCCTGCCTCCAGCTGTTTGCTTAGAAATTCTAGGGTAAATTAGGAGGCCTGCGTCTTGTGACCGTAGCGTACGTGTAGGTATGTACGGCAGGACCAAATCCGAAAGATAGGTAGGAGCAAGCCTATGTAATGCTTTGTAGGTTAGCAGTAAAACATTGAAATCAGCCCTTGTCTTAACAGGAAGCCAGTGTAGGGAGGCTAGCACTGGAGTAATATGATCACATTTTTTGGTTCTAGTCAGGATTCTAGCAGCCGTATTTAGCACTAACTGAAGTTTATTTAGTGCTTTATCCGGGTAGCCGGAAAGTAGAGCAATGCAGTAGTCTAACCTAGAAGTAACAAAAGCATGGATTAATTTTTCTGCATTCTTTTTGGACAGAAAGTTTCAGATTTTTGCAATGTTACGTAGATGGAAAAAAGCTGTCTTTGAAACAGTCTTGATATGTTCGTCAAAAGAGAGATCAGGGTCCAGAGTAACGCCGAGGTCCTTCACAGTTTTATTTGAGACGACTTTACAACCATCAAGATTAATTGTCAGATTTAACAGAAGATCTCTTTGTTTCTTGGGACCTAGAACAAGCATCTTTGTTTTGTCCGAGCCATCCACTTCCTTATGTCTGAAACACAGGCTTCTAGCGAGGGCAATTTTGGGGCTTCACCATGTTTCATTGAAATGTACAGCTGAGTGTCATCCGCATAGCAGTGAAAGTTAACATTATGTTTTCGAATGACATCCCCAAGAGGTAAAATATATAGTGAAAACAATAGTGGTCCTAAAACGGAACCTTGAGGAACACCGAAATGTACAGTTGATTTGTCAGAGGACAAACCATTCACAGAGACAAACTGGTATCTTTCCAACAGATAAGATCTAAACCAGGCCAGAACTTGTCCGTGTAGACCAATTTGGGTTTCCAATCTCTCCAAAAGAATGTGGTGATCGATGGTATCAAAGGCAGCACTAAGGTCTAGGAGCACGAGGACAGATGCAGAGCCTCGGTCTGACGCCATTAAAATGTCATTTACCACCTTCACAAGTGCAGTCTCAGTGCTATGATGGGGTCTAAAACCAGACTGAAGCGATATTCACAGTATGTGCCGATAAGATATGTATTGCAACTCTCACGATTCTACGTGTTGTAATTTTATTGCGATTTGATGTTCCAAACATATTGCTCAACATATATCTGCTACAGACGGACAAGAGACAGCCATGAGAAAATGTGTTTTGGTCAGTCATGGAAATAAAAGTGCTGAAAACAAATGGGCTCTCTATTTAAAAAGAAGAAGGAGAACAAGCTACACTGGAGTTTTGGTGCAGGTGCAGCAAACTAGCGCAAAAATTATATTAAGATATTGTCAAAACGATAAGATACATCATCAAAAAGAATATCCCGATATGTAACTGTATCGCTTTTTTCCCAACATCACTAGTCCCCATTAACTGATTATAATGCACCGCAGCATTTGCAATTCTCTGGGCGTAATGTAGACTTTCTCTTTATGTCCTGGCATGATGTGCTCTCATGTCAAATGGATAAAGGCTGTATTGTGTGCCGGAGAAAAAACACAACTACTGGTCAAATGGCTGTAGCATTACATGAGGAGATTGACATGGAGTGATAACAGATTGTGTTTTTCATGCGGTCCGGTCCTTAGGACCGTTTTGCTGAAGTCATTGATGTATTTATAGCTGTCGAGAGTGAGGCGACTTGGGCCTTTGTATTTAGGCAAGTCAGCTCATTGTAACCTTTCAACAGTCTTGCTGATTTGAGGGTGAGGCCAGGCATGGCAGACACACATTAATGGACACATATACACACACACACACACACACACACACACACACACACACACACACACACACACACACACACACACACACACACACACACACACACACAGCAGCGAGCAGTAAAACGTGACGAAGAAGAAAAGCCATGTTGTTTTCCACTCTGTCACACTCGTTGTGACATTTAAATGGCAGGAAATGATTTGTGAGAACAGAACAGTGAATCCTTTGTAATTACTGATAAGAGCTGGGGGTTTTGTGCGAAGGAAAATACTCTGTCAAACTTGGATCCATTTTTTGGGGGGGAAAAAATGTAGGCCTAGGGCTACGACTATGAATTTCAATGTGGCCATATTTCTCAGCATCAGGCAACAGTGTTATAGGCTTCTTCCAATTATTTCTCATTGTGTTTTGTAGGGATATAAGGCAACCTTCACTCTTTCATTGTTGTACACTGTTAATAATATAATGTGTAATAATACTATAATCAAGGTGACTTGTTTTCTCTCCATTTGATTGTAATTGGGGATTTGTGTGTGTGGGTGGGTGTGAGTTGGGGTTGGTGACAACAACAGATCTGTTGTAAAGGAATCAATTTAAGCCTCGTGAAGATTAGTGTCGCTTGTTAGCATATTAGCCTGTCTGCCTTGTTTTACAGCCATAATATTGTACAAATAGAGTTGCTTATCTGCAGGGCTGTACTGCGCGGTTCTACATATGTCTACATTGCCAAAGCAAGTGAAATAGATAATAAAGAATTAACTGTAAACATTACACTTACAAATGTTCCAAAAGAATAAAGACATTTCAAATGTCATTATGTGAATATATACAGTTTTGTAATGCAAATAGTTAAAGTACAAAAAGGCTCTAAACTTGAGAGCCAGGTCTGCCTTCGGCGGCCTTTCTCAATAGCAAGGCTATGCTCACTGAGTCTGTACATAGTCAAAGATTTCCTTCATTTTGGGTCAGTCACAGTGGTCAGGTATTCTGCCACAGTGTACTCTCTGTTTAGGGCCAAATAGCATTCTAATTTGCGCTGTTTTTTTTGTAAATTCTTTCCAATGTGTCCAGTAATTTTCTTTTTGTTTTCTCATGATTTGGTTGGGTCTAATTGTGTTGCTGTCCTGGGGCTTTGTGGGGTCTATTTGTGTTTGTGAACAGAGCCCCAGGACCAGACTGCTCAGGGGGCTCTTCTCCAGGTTAATTTCTCCATCCTCCCCTTTCTCTTTATTTATCCTCTTTTTATCTATCTTCCCCTCTCTCTCTCTCTAGCTATCCACCCCCCCCCCTCTCTCTTCCTCTCTCTCTCTCCTCTCTCTCTCTCTGTGTCTCTGTGTCTCTCTCTACCTCTCCTCCTCTCTCTCTAGCTATCTATCCCCCCTCTCTCTCTCCTCCCCTTTCTCTATCCTCCTCTGTCTTTTGCTCTTTCCTCCCCCTCTCTCTATCCGTCTCTCTCTCTAGCTAGCTATATAGGGGCGGCAGGTAGCCTAGTGGTTAGAGTGCTGGGCCAGTAACCGAAAGGTTGCTGGATCAAATCCCTGAGCTGACGAGGTAAAAATCTTTCGTTCTGCCCCTGAACAAGGCAGTTAACCCACTGTTCCCCAGTAGGCCGTCATTGTAAATAAGAATTTGTTTTAACCTCAATCTATCCTCTCTCTCTCTTTCTCTATCCTCCAAGATCTCTCTATCTATCCTCCTCTCCTTTTTCTCCGATAAACACCATCACTGCCACTGCAAAGAGAGAATGCCATCACTTCACTTATTAAAAGCGATAGCGGCCACTTTGTTCTATGGCTATCTGTGGAATATCTATGATCGTATATGGCTGTCATGTTAACAGGTTATGAGAGGGAGGTACACCATCATTGATGGGTAAACGAATGGCAAATCAGATTTATTTGACAGATGTCCATTGTGTGACATTTTAGTAGGGTTTTTCTAAAATGACCAACTGGCTTGTATAACAATGTACCATCAGCGCGGTGGACTAGACAGAGCTTAAGACAGGGTGATCATGTAACCCTCTCAGGACAGGAGCAGTGTAGACCTCCCAACCTCTTGCCCTTCACCAGAACGTTTCTCTCCACTGCAGCAAAGAAAAGAGCGGTGCTCTTGTCCCTTCCCAGCCCTTGGACTCTCAGCCTTGTCGTCAATATAACACAGCCTCTCACTTTTATCCATCCCTGAGCTTCTGTCCAGTGTCCTCTCTCACCTTTCTAGTTTAACTCAAGTCCCTCTTCACATACATGTAGGCCTAGCTACGGGTACTAGCTACGGGTACTAGCTACGGGTGCTCAGTGGGCAAAGCGTTTCAAATCAAATGTTATTGGTCATATTTAGCAGATGTTATTGCTGGTGTAGTGAAATGCTTGTTTTTTTCATACCATCTAGATTTACTGAAAGGCAAAATGAATCCAATATGCAAATATGCCTGTTTGTATTATTCCGTTTATATTCAAACTGCTTCGCTATTCCGGTACCCTTGACTTCATTGAGAGCGAGAGAGGGCTCTTCTCTATTTGAGAAGAGGAACGACACAGGCGCAGAGCTACGGAATGACTGACTGACTGACGGCTGAGTTGATCCAGTAATTCTCTGCCAGGCTACACAGCCCGTGGGTCATTTTAAAAAGACGTTGAATTTCAAGTCACCTTGAAAATATTCTACCGGGAAATGACTGAAAACCACTCTTCGATCCACAAGGGCGATTGATCATTATGTGAGTGATCATTATGTGAGTGATCGTTATGTGAGTGCCTGGTGAGAAAAAAAGTTGAATAATAGAAGTCACTGTGTAGTACGTTGTGTCCACTGTTCTCCTCTTGGTTGAGGACTGGAGTTACTGCCCTGCAGTCACCAGCTCGTTTGGGTTTCAGAGGCCTCTCTCCGAAGCCTGGCTGTGGTCCCACTCTTCCCTCCCGCTCTCTCTCTCTCCAACACTCTAATCAACCCGGGGAACAAAGGACACTGGTTCATTACTAGACTCCTAAATGTTATCCCTGCCTGCTGGAGATGCTTGGCCAAAGCCAAGAAACCACAGGATGCCTTTAATGCTGTTTCAATAGACAGGATCCCCCTGTATCTCTCATTTGACCAACGCAGTTATTACCAAACCAGCACCTGCTACAGATGACAAATATCATGACGTTAGTACGTCGTTACAGTCGTTCGGTGGGTAAACATAGGCTAGACGTTATTCCTTTCACATCGTTGTTATTTTTGTCTTGGGGAACCAATGTGTTCAGTTTTGATATCATGCATGCATAATCTGATCTCCTTCACATAATGAGACAAGCAAATGAGTGTCCTGCGTCACCTCTCCCCCCCCTGTAACGCGGAGCCGGTGCTGCTCACTTCCCGTCTGTCCCCCTGTGTTATTATTCTAACACAGGGGTTGTGCCCGCGTCTGTAATATGGTGCTGTGGTCCTTTAATGATTCATAACCGGTCTCTTTAATAGAGATAGTGAACAGGCCGGAAGACTGTGTGTGTGTGTGTGCGTGTGTGCGTGTGTGCGTGCGTGCGTACGGTGAACAGGCCAGGAGACACGGTGCTCGTTAAAAGCAGATCCTACACACACCGCTCAGATCAACACTTTGTGATTCCCTAGCATCTCAGCAGGTGTTCCTCACACTGTCTGTGTATGTGCGTGCATGCCATTGTGTTTGTTTGTGATGGGAGTGTGAATAAGAATAAACAATGCAAGACATGCATGTGCAAATTCCTGCTATCTGTATACTGTATATCACGTGTGGTGTAAAGCTGTTAACAAATTATCCTCAGTATGGACTCCCTACAATTCAGTCTCAGCAGTCTGGTCTGGCCTCTCTCTCTCTCTCTTTCTCTCTCTCTCCTGTCTCCATTCCTATCTTTTTATCTCTCTCTCTCCCTCACACTCTCTCTCTCTCTCTCTCTCTCTCTCTCTCTCTCTCACACTCCCTTTTTCTCGCTCTCGCTCTCCCTCTCTCTTTCTCTCTCCCATCCTCTCTCCTGTCTCCATTCCTATATTTCTCTCTCTCTCTCTCTCTCTACCTCTCCGCAGCGCTGACTGAGAAGATTAAGTATTATAGGCTAGCCCAGCCGTATCCTCTGTGACACGGGGAGAGCGATGGCCTCCTGTTCTGTACAGATCCCTCACAGCTGCCCCTGCACTTGTAGCCATTCAGCCTCAATGAATTATATATTATGTTGGGCTGGTATTAATAAGGCCTTTGAGTCTGTGGCAAGCAGCTTGTCTGGCCCTCCTGTTTCAAACAGACAGTGTATGGTATCAGAGGACATGTTGGTTGATGTATCCCAATTACAGGGAGATGAATGGCTGATAAGACACCACTGTCTACACTCTTTGAAAAAAGGGTTCCAAAAGGATTCTTTGGCTGTCCCCATAGGAAAACCATGTTTGGTTCCAGGGAGAACCCTTTTTGGTTCCAGGGAGAACCCTTTTGGGTTCCACGTAGAACCCTCCGTTCAAAGGGTCCAACATGGAACCTAAAACATGGAACCAGAAGGGTTCTTCAAAATGGTTCTCCTATGGGGACAGCCGAAGAACCCTTTTAGGTTCCAGATAGCACCTTTTGTTCTAAGACCCAACCTCTGAGACTGGTTCCGCTCGAGGTTTCTTCCTTCTAGGGAGTTCTTCCTTGCCTGCCGCTGTGCTAGTGCGGGGCTACATCCATCATGCTCAAATAGAGAGCGGTGGAGAGATGTAGGTCACTATGACCAGGACTGTACCGTGGGACTGGTGCAGTGTCGTCACCGCTGCAGGTCAGGTGCAGTGCAGAGCCAGGTCAGGTTGAGCTGGCGGTTCCGTTTCCTGGGAGGGAATCAGCCAGGAAATCCCATACCTCCACCATAGAGCCACAGAGGGTGAATGACACAGTAGCACTCCCCGAAAAGTTAGGCAACACCCTCTCATTTGGCAACCAACGCAGTAGATGTAATAAACAACAATCAACGTTTGGACAGCGAAGCTGCCTTCATCACGGTCACATTACCAGCCAGATGTGTCTCTGATTGGGCTTGCTGCTCAACAAGGTAGAACATCGGTCTTTCGTTTGCCGCTAGTCTGACCCGTCAGTGCTGTACTGGTGCCGGGCATCATCAAATCCTAATCTGGACCTGGAAGGTAGTTCCACTGCTTTTTTCATTCTTCCCCTGTAATCAGGGACTCATTTAGACCTGGGACACCAGGTGGGTGCAATTTCATTATCAGGTAGAACAGAAAACCACTTTTATTTGTCTTTAAAGGGGCAGTGTTGTATTTTGAGGCAGGCTAGAATAAGCTAAGAGGGTAGCATCATTTGTCTGATTCTCTGTAATAACGGTCAAGTGGTCCCTTGCATCAAACGACATAACAACATGCTCAGTCACCTGCTTGTCTGACGGACAAGTGGATAAACAGGTTCATGTCAAGCCCTGCGTGTTTTTTCTCTCTCTCAAAAGTCTCATGGAATGTCGGCCGACATTGAACACCACACATTGGCTGCCACTGTAGTCTGAATGATAGAACAGCTATTTCCAAGTTATGGGAAGCATTTTCTCCATTGTTTTTGATGGTAGGCCACTCGGGTAGGCCTACATTAGGATCAGATAGCCACAGTAGCCTACTTGGCCACTGTCAAAACTGTAACTTGAAGCAGGGTATAGCCTCAGTGTTCACAGTAAGCACACACTGGAATTTGCACAGAATTTTCACAACGTTCAAGTTTGAGCTCCGTAGACCTGAAATATGCTCAGTGCCGAAGACAATTAGAGGGAACATTGACATGAGAGTGTCAATCCTGTTCAAAGTGGTTATTTTAGTCCCACTCTACAGACCTGCACTCTCCCTAGTCCCTCCCTTGAGGGGGACGTGAAGCGGCCAGCAGAGTTATCAGAGTATTAGCCTGGCACTATTCTCTCATTACCATGCCCTACTTTACCAATGTGTATTAAAACCCTCTTTGACAAACTGAGCTGAGTGAGCCTGGCCACCATGCTTCAGGGCATTACTGACGACAGAGGTTCTACCCAGCAACCCCATTGTTCTCTGAGTTCTCATACAGATATAGGATCTTAATTTGATCACTCTTTTGTTGCAGAGAATTTTCCTGCAGCACGAAATGCAAAACTTGCCCTAACGAAAAATGTATCAACCCCTAAAATACATGTCAATTCATTATAATTCACATTTCCTGTTGCTGCAGGATTATTTTCCTGCTGTATCAAACTGGCTCAAATTAAGATCCTACATTTGTATAGGTCAGAGGCTCTAGTTTAGCAGGCTACTAACGCCGTTTACTTAACATTGCTGTATTGCTCTTTTACAGGGATGAACTGAACAGTGAGTAAACTGATTGACGACCCTTGACCCTGATCTACTTCCTGCTTCTCTTCTCCAATATACTGTGAGTAACTAAGATATCATCTGTGGCTTTATGAAGGCTTTGCAGACCATACAAATAGAATTCATAACCGACAGTTATTTTCTCTGGTTCAGACTGTAAGAGTCTGAGAGTAAGATAATGCAGCAGTAAGATAGAACGGTGGTTGCTTGGAGCTGCTTAGTTCTAGTTAAATAATGTCTGTGGCAAATGGATACATTTCAGAATGGAGTTCTGTGGAAGAGATCGCTTTCCTGTGATGACGTGAAGAAATCCCTGCTTTTTGCTTTACGAGAATGTGCCGTCACAGAGGGGTTACGTTGATGATGGATTATTTAAACAAATCCGTTGTTGTCTTTGCCCCCTTAGACATGGCACATTTGGAAGAGTCTAAATACCCTGTTTCTCAGTGTTTATACCTCTTAGTAAAGCTTCAGGTGGCTCCGTTTACCTGGTATCACTGTGGTTCAGTACCAGGCTGAAGGCACCACGAGGGGCCCCCCCACGTGACCAGGGTTCCTCTACTTAGACACAGGGCCCTTGAGGGCTACCAGTGGCCAGAGAAGCCTCGTATCCCGGTCCCCTTAGTCAGACCAGTGGGACTCAGATGAGAGGGGGAACAGGACGCATGACAGGGTAGCGTGCAGCGCTGCTCTGCCCTGTTGGTAGAATGCTAGACTTGCTGAGTCAAACCCCCGTCCCCCTGTCCTCTACCTCCCTGCCCCGATTTGGATGGCGCCGAGTCATTGCGCCGCACCCCTAGCCCTCTGGCGGGAGGGAGGGAAGGAGAAAGGGAGGGAGGAAAGGAGTTTTCGTGCGCGCTGTGTGGCGTTAGTCAGTGGTGGTCTGGGTAGAGTCATTATTCTCCACCAACACGCTAACCTGACCTGTCACATCCTCTGGCCGGCTCTGTCCTCCAGCTGAAAACGTTGCAGTAGAACAAAGCGACTTAGCCTGATGACGCGGCTGTGAGTTATCAAGTCCTCTGAATGTCATTTCGGGTAAAGCATCTAGTTAGAACGAATAACCGAATTCTATAGTGCAGTAATGTAACCCGGAGTTGCTAGGACAGACTGTTTTACAAAAGTAGCAATTTGCTTACCGCACATTTCAGTGTCCCTCACAGTCATCGTCTAAGAGTGTTGATAGCCTTCTTTAACTGTATGAGGCTAGAAATCTGAGCAAGTCAGCAACCATCCATACCAGGTTTTCCTTCACTGTACGATTTTCTCCCTTCCTGGTGAGAATTGTGATGAGTGTAGAACACCCTCGACAGCTTAAGTGTCGTGCTTAACTGCCTATGAAACGTATTTCATCTTCCGAGGGGTGGATTCTCATTTGAATTAGGCTACTGCCACAATAACTCAAGGCTATTGGGTGAAAGAACAGGAAGTGCCTCAGGCATCCTTGTGTCAAAGCCACTGATTGGCCGACTAATATCTCTCTCTGTGCGATATAGGCCTACACAGTCATTAGTAATACAGCTCTCTACTGTCTACAATCATTAGTTTATCCTTCTATTCAGGTTGGTGATTGAAAAAACTGCTAGCAGGAGCTCAACTGAGCGGTTGGCTTCAGATGCCATCACCCGCTAGCACTTAATGCTGATTGTTAAGGTCCTGACTCAATACAGGCTGTCCGGCAAGAACAGTACGGATGCCTCACAGTTTTATCTTCGTCACCGTCACACATACAGTGGCAAGAAAAAGTATGTGAACCTTTTGGAATTATCTGGACATAAATTGGTCATAAAATTTGATCTGATCTTCATCTAAGTCACAACAATAGACAAACACAGTCTGCCATCAGTATTTATATATTCCTGCTACCAGTCACTTTTCAGCCCTGTTTACATATATATATATTACCATTAATATTTTACCATCAGTATTTATATTTTCCTGCTACCAGTCACTTTTGAGCCCCGGTTACATGTATATGCACCTATCATGCCTACACACAAATTCTTGCACACACAAACACTAACAACACAGATAGAACAATAAGACAGATATTTCACCAGATGTACAGTACCAGTCAAAAGTATGGACCCACCTACTCATTCCAGGGTTTTTCTTTATTTTTACTAGTTTCTACATTGTAGAATAATAGTGAAGACATCAAAACTATGAAATAACACATGGAATCATGTAGTAAGCAAAAAAGTGTTCTTGTTCTGAGAAATGAAGGCTATTCCATGCGAGAAATTGCCAAGAAACTGAAGATCTCGTACAACGCTGTGTACTACTCCCTTCACAGAACAGCGCAAACTGTCTCTAACCAGAATAGAAAGAGGAGTGGGAGGCCCCGGTGCACAACTGAGCAAGAGGACAAGTAGAGTGTCTAGTCTGAGAAACAGACGCCTCACAAGTCCTCAACTGGCAGCTTCATTAAATAGTACCCGCAAAACACCAGTCTTTCTTTTTATTGGCCAGTCTGAGATATGGCTTTTTATTTGCAACTCTGCCTAGAAGGCCAGCATCCCGGAGTCGCCTCTTCACTGTTGACGTTGAGACTGGTGTTTTGCTGGTACTATTTAATGAAGCTGCCAGTTGAGGACTTGTGAGGCGTCTGTTTCTCAGACTAGACACTCTACTTGTCCTCTTGCTCAGTTGTGCACCAGGGCCTCCCACTCCTCTTTCTACTCTGGTTAGAGCCAGTTTGCGCTGTTCTGTGAAGGGAGTGGTACACAACGTTGTACAAGATCTTCAGTTTCTTGGAAATTTCTCACATTGAATAGCCATTTCTCAGAACAAGAATAGACTGACGAGTTTCAGAAGAATGTTCTTTGTTTCTGGCCATTTTGAGCCTGTAATCGAACCAACATGCTGATGCTCCAGATACTCAACTAGTCTAAAGAAGGCCAGTTTTATTGCTTCTTTAATCAGGACAACAGTTTTCAGCTGTGCTATCATAATTGCAAAAGGGTTTTCTAATGATCAATTAGCCTTTTAAAATGATAAACTTGGATTAGCTAACACAACGTGCCATTGGAACACAGGAGTGATGGTTGCTGATAATGGGCCTCTGTACACCTGTGTATATATTCCATAAAAAATCTGCATTCCAGCTCCAACAGTCATTTACAACATTAACAATGTCTACACTGTATTTCTGATGAATTTGATGTTATTTTAATGGACACATTTATTTTGCTTTTCTTTCAAAAACAAGGAAATCTCTAAGTGACCCCAAACTTTTGAATGGTAGTGTACATATCTACATCAAATACTTCCTCTCTTATTTCACTGGAGCCAGTACATCACTGGGAGCTCAGCCTCAGTGCCATCCAGGACATCTATATCAGGAAGGAAGGAAGCCCCGGAAAATCATTAAAAACTCCAAGAACCAAAGCCATAGACTATTCTCTCTGCTTCCGCACGGCAGGCGGTACCGGCGCATCAAGTCTGACACCAACGGGCTCTTGAACAGCGTATATCCCCAAGCAATACGACTGGTAAAAAGCGAACTAAATATCTCCACGTACTATCTGAGTTGACCTTGTGTCTTTATTGACCGTTTCGTTGTATTTTTGCACTGTCTCTATGCACACTCACAGGGCCCTACACGCGTACACACTCACTCCATCACCTGCTCACTCACACGTAATATGCACATACATTTATACTGACTCTACACACACGCACACCCACTCACATACAAGCTGTTGCTACTCTGCTTGTCTTATATCCTGTTGCCTACTCACCTTACCCCTCACCATATCTACCTCTATCGATCCATTATCCCTGCACATTGTAAATATGGAGTTGGAACTGACCCTGTATATATATACAGAACAATAGTATAAATGCAACTGCCAGATGGTGACGCGTGATTCATCCCTCCAGAGAACGCGTTTCCACGGCTCCAGAGTCCAATGGCGGCGAGCTTTACACCACTCCAGCCGACACTTGGCATTGCGCATGGTGATGTGAGGCTTTTGTGAGGCTGCTCGGCCATGGAAAGGCATTTCATGAAGCTCCCGACGAACAGTTCTTGTGCTTCCAGAGGCAGTTTGGAACTCGGGAATGTGAGTGTTGCAACCGTCTCTCCTAGACGTTTCCACTTCACAATAAAAACACTTACAGTTGACCGGGGCAGCTCTAGCAGGGCAGAAATTTGATGAACTGACTTGTTGGAAAAGGTGGCATTCTATGACGGTGCCACGTTGAAAGTCACTGAGCCATTCTACTGCCAGTGTTTGTCTATGGAGATTGCACGGTTGTGTGCTCGATTCTATACACCTGCCTGCAACGGGTGTGGCTGAAATAGCCGAATCCTCTAATTTGAAGGTGTGTCCACATACTTTTGTATATTCTGTATAGTGTATTTATTCGCTTTTTTACATTTTCTTATAGTTATACTTTTTGGATATTGAATACTGCACTGTTGGGTAGGGCTCGCAGGTTAGGCATTTTACTGTACATGTGCATGTGACAAATAACACTTTTTTTTCAGCGTTTTATTTACTGCTCTCTGTCGGCTTTCATTTGTCCAGTAGCACGCTGGACTGGACATGGCTGGACTGCTTTGACAGAACAGATTGAATCCTCACAAACATAACACGCTCTACCTCACTCTCCTGTCTCTCGGGGATTGACGGTGGTTTTGCTTCACTGCGTCACCTGAGGGGAGAGCCATTCTCTGTCGCGCTCCCCTCCTCTCCCTGTCACTGTGTCGGAGGCCTGTTTGTCTGCGGCCTCCATTGGCAAATGACTGCAGGCAATGTGGACTAGACAGGCCTGGGACTGGAGCTTTTCAGAGAGTGTGAGCCACTGCATCCCACTGCTGCCCTTTCGATCACGATCATCCGCCTCCAGTGTGTGTGTGTGTGTGTGTGTGTGTGTGTGTGTGTGTGTGCGTGTGCGTGCATGTGCATGTGTCTGTGCGCGCGCGTGAAATGCAGTGCAGATGTGGGCCGTGGCAGCAGACAGACAACATAAATAGTAAATAGTGTCTGGAGCGGTACATTATCAGATGTTAGCCTCTTCTTCCAGCCTGAGCTGCTTCGTGTCGGGTGTGTATTGTTGTCCAGACATCTCTCTGTCCACCAGGGATTCCGCTGTTCCATTCACCACCCCTTTCTGATTTATAACACACCACACATGGTATCGGTTCAGCATGATTTTTACACTCACTCTGCATGGTTTGGATATTTATTAAGTGCTATTTGCACAGCTGTAGGACATTTTGAACTTGGAGGTGTGGTGGTGTCACCCTGGGGTCTTTTCCTGACCTGCTTGGTAGCCAAATGTACTGCCTGCTTCTACAGGCGTGTCCTTGAGAGAGTGTTAAGCAGCTTTTAAGTCTGTCCAGAAGAACATTGAATTCCGCCTGCTAGAAAAGCTAACTCAAAAAGGGATAGGGTCTTTGGGGCGGCAGGTAGCCTAGTGGTTAGAGTGTAGGGGCGGCAGGTAGCCTAGTGGTTAGAGTGTAGGGGCGGCAGGTAGCCTAGTGGTTAGAGCGTTGGGCCAGTAACCGAAATGTTGCTGGATCGAATCCCTGAGCCGACAAGGTAAAAATATGTCGTTCTGCCCCTGAACAAGGCAGTTTAACCCACTGTTCCCCCGGTAGACCGTCATTGTAAACAAGAATTTGTTCTTAACTGACTTGCCTAGTTAAAAATAGGTTACATTTATGTTTTATGGTCCTTGGTCCAGGGTCGTGTTCGCATGATTGCTTAACACTCCCAGCAATGGGAGCACATCCTTTTCTAGGATCATATTCTATTGTAAGTCGCTTTGGATAAAGACAGTGTCTGCTAAGTGGCATATGTTTTTCAAAGTTTAAGGCTCTATTTGTTTGTGTCCTTAATTTGATCCCTCTTTTGTTTCTGAGAATTTACCTGCATAGGAAATGCAATTTTTTTGTGTATTAAGAGTAAAAAAAAATAAAAAAAAGGCTTCTAAAGTTGGTAATTTCCCGCTCTGAAATTTCAGATTTGATTTGCACTAACGAAAAATGTATCAACCCCTACAAAAATATAAATTAATTGTAATCCACATAATAATTCACGTTTCCTGTTGCTGCAGGATTATTTTCCCGCTGTAGCAAACTGGCTCAAATGAAGGCCCTACATCTGTAGCAAGGCAGATTTCATGGCCTGGCTCTTCATGGTCTCAGACAGGGTGAAATCTCGCTTACATTTCTCTGAGCTTTTCTCTTTACGGCCACTACAGTGAATGAGTCCCCAGAGTACGGTAGAGTTACATGGAGACCGGGACCGCTCGATGCATTGTGTCTCTTAATGCATCAGAAACCATCTGTATCAGTGGAAGCACTGTTGTTTGTATTGACAGAAGTGAGTAAAATGACTCCAAAGGGACACTTTGCTGGCTTTTTATATTTTAGTTTTGAGAAGGAGCACAAGTCAGAAGGTATTTATAAAGTGTAGGAGTGGTGACTTTTTAGATAATAATAAATAAGATTATCTGGACAGGGGAGACCTGACATAGATCAGCTATACTCTTAGGCTGCGTTTACAAAGGCAGCCCAATTCAGATTTTTTTTCCCACTATCTGCTCTTTTCACCAATCATATTCGATCTTTTCACATCAGATCTTTTTCAGAGCTGATCTGATTGGTCAAAAGACCAATTAGTGAGAAGAAAAAAAAACATATCAGAATTGAGCTGCCTGTGTAAACGCAGCCTTAGACAGTGTCAATACAGACCAAGAACTCAGACCTCCCATGCTACATGATGTTTGTCAGAAGACGGGTCAATAGCAGTCAGTACCTTGTCTCACCAATTAGCCCTTTCCTGCAGTCAAATGACCAAATCACCTTCTAGTGGCCTCGTAGGTGGAATGTTATTCATATTTTTCATCATTAATAAACAAACAAAAAAAAATGTAACGCTGAAAATCTGGTGTTTCTATGTCAAACGGTTTTGTTATATTTCCGTCTTCTGTGATGTATATAAAGTGTAATATTGCAACGCAAACTCAAAATGTAATACAGTTCAACTCTATGTCTGACATGGCTTTTAAGCCCATAACCATGTGTGTGAGGTTTAGACTTTGGTTTCAAAGTATTTGTTCAAGACTACCAAGAAACACTCTGTGTGACCCTGATTTAGCCCACTGCAGTAAAAGGCTAAAGGTGAAAAATCTCCACTACCTGTGAGGTGAAGAAGAATGTGTACTGTACTCCCTGCCCCTACGGGACTTGTTTTTCCCCTGATGGTTAGTGAACTCAGACACGAAATAACACAGAAAGGTGACATTAACATAAATTCAGAGGCCTGTCTGTGAGGTTTTTCTGGTGTTGTGTAAAAAAAAGCTCTAGGAAGTTTAATAAACCATGATTCAGTTCCCACTGTCATTATTCCGGGTATCACAGATTAGGAGTGATGGCTATTGGCTCCACCGTTTTCCACATAACATCCTGGTTGCTCATATTTAAATGATTAAGGCATTCTGATACAGTGGGGCGAGCATCCTCTCCTGGATCTCTCTATTATTTCTTCAGGGCAAATGATTTATTTCTGTGTGGATTATTTTCTTCTGCCATCCCCCACTGCAGGTGCTCATCCGTCATACTGTAGGCCCAGTAATATAATCCCCTGAATCTTAATCTCCTCTCTTGGAAATTATTTTTGGAAAACAGATTAAATGCAGAGAAACCAGGAGAAGCGCCATCTGGCCCTGTGGGCCCCACCCTGATAGGAACATGCTGATCTGTGCACTATAGAGACATAGTGTGCAGGGCAGGCATCACCCTTACTGTGTTGCCTTGAATCATCGGTTATGTATGTATCCCTACACTAAAGGGGTTACCATGATTTTCACAGTAGTTTACAGGCAGCTAGGTGGCAAGTCAAATTCTGTATTTCATATTACAGTACACCTACTGTAGTATAAATAAATCAAATCAAATCAAATTTTATTAGTCACATACACATGGTTAGCAGATGTTAATGCGAGTGTAGCGAAATGCTTGTGAAATGCTTGTGAAATACGGTATCAGAGCAAGTACTGTGTAATGACACAATACAATGACGTAAAATGTACTGTATTATACTGTAAAAAAGTAAACGCTACCTTAATCAGTATGAATGGATGAATGAAATTCATTGAGGGTTTGTATTTCACAGTAGTTTACTGTAATTACAAGCGAATGGTGCAAGCAGGTTGGCTGCTAGGTAAAGTGTTTACACATTACACCATATTAATGAATATTTGGTGGCACTTCTAGAGGCCTTAACGAAGGCTTCCATCCTGGCAGCAACTACAGGGTTAAACAGAACAAAAGGACATGGGAAATTGCTCAACCGTTTAAGGTTTAAGACTTGCTGCCACTCCATTCTGTCCCCTATACAAATTGATGGGGCACTATAACCACATAGGAGTAAAAATGGTTACCGCATCCTCACTCACGGGTGCAACAAATAAAGCCTCTTACAAGGCACAACTCACAATATGTTAATAATGAGCCAGAAACAACAAACCATGCAACTATTAGTGGTCAAAAGGTTTTTGGCTCTACAAAAATACGGTACGGCACTGTATTCTGTGGGGTTGATTACAGTGCCGTTGGAAATACAGCAATTCTTTCCCCGCCCACAAACATTTTCCCACAATGCACCATAATTTACAGTATGCTGCAGTAAACCATTTCAGAGTATTTTACTGTTGACAATACTCAAAATGACTGTATAAATTACAGTTTTTCGTTACAGTGTATGAACAATCGACTATGCATGTATCGTGTGTACAGTCGGATATGTACGTAGGCCTGTCCTTTGATAATTACACCAGACATAGTGGTAGTGTATTATCAATGACAATATAATGGTGTTCTAGAAGCTTTAGAGCGTTGGGCCAGTAACCGAAAAGTCGCTGGTTCGAATACTCGAGCCGACAAGGTGAAAAATCTGTCGATGTGCCCTTGAACAAGGCACTTATCCCTAATTTGCACCAAGGGGCGCTGTACTACTATGGCTGACCCTGTGAAACAACAGATTTCACTGCACCTATCCAGAGTATGTGACAATAGAACATAGAAATATTTTGTTTTTTACTGTTGCAGCAATGCAGTATTTCAGATATAGCTATGCAGAATATGTATAGCCATATATCTCCATCAGTATGCCATCATCATTTAAAAGGGACGTTACCAGCGGTGAATAGATGAATAGGGATTTTACTCTTGTGCATTAAATAAATCCATAATATTCAGTCATGCGTTTCACTGCTGAGAGCCGTAAAACTGGTTTGATGGTCACACGGGAGTCATTCTCTGTAGAGACTGTCACCTCAGGGATTTATTGGAGCCTGTGCATCAGCCCAATACCGTAAACCAGATTGTTAAAGGTGCAATCTGTGATTGCTGCATACATTTTTGGACTTTTAAATTCACTATATTTTTGAAGAATACATTTTTGAAGAATGTAACTGTAATAAATTCCTCATAAGCTTAGTTCAGTTGTCTTACCAATGTGAGAACCCAAAATAAAAGCTTGTTTTACTCCTTTGTTTGTAAACAATGTAAAAAATACAAATAAAATAAAACGTTTTTAACTAGGGAAGTCAGTTAAGAGCAAGTTCTTATTTACAATGACGGCCTACACCGGCCAAACCCAGACAACGCGGGTCCAATTGTGCGCCGCCCTATGGGACTCCCAATCACAGCCGGTTGTGATACAGCCTGGATTCGAACCAGGGTGTCTGTAGTGACGCCTCTAGCACTGAGATGCCTTAGACCACTCCGCCACTGTATAGCCTTAAAACATGGTTAAAACTATCATATTGATCACAGATGGGCAGTCCTTGCATCCATAGCTCTGTCTATGCATTTTAGAGGGGTAACATTTTTCCAGTCCCATCCCTCATCTGTTTACCAAATCAGAGCTGGTGGGTGACCGCTTAACTGCAGATTGCCCCGTAAAGAGATTATTGTGTGCTTTTTAGCCAGTAGTTCTGAAAATAGCAATCACGAGCCAAAAGTGGTCCCCGAAAACTGCGTACTACATCATATATGTGCGCCACATCATTGCTCTCTCTCTCTCTCTCTCTGTCTCTCTCTCTCTCTCTGTCTCTCTCTCTGTCTCTCTCTCTCTCTGTGCTGTGTCCACTGAGTTGTTGGGCCTGCCCTGCAACCTCATTGGATAACGCTGGGCAGACCTCTTGCCAGCTGTCACTTAAATGCGAGGGGCTGAACCTCATTGGATAGAACTCAAATTGCTAGAGGCCTTGCCAAGGTGGGGGGAAATGGCATGGCACAGCTTCAAGAAAACGGTCGCTTTCAAACTAGGGATTTTGTGGCTAATTGAGGTATGACAGTAATTCTGCTCATAGATTATGCATGTGTGAACTACACATTGACACATCCAGCCCAAAGCGGGAGGTTTAAAAAATGCTTTCTTAGTCACTAAAGTACCAGAGAATGTCTTTGATGTTTCTCTCTGCTTGTAAATTAACATTACATAGGCTACTGTATAAGTTTCACACACCAATACTTAACAGTGAAAAAAAATCGGTCATCACATTGTAACGTCAATGTAACGTTAATGTAACGTCAATGTAACATTAATGTAACATGAATTCCATTAAGTGAAACTGTAATGAAATAGCCGTATACACTAAATCCCACATGTTTAAAAGAGCCACCCTAGACTGCTCATCATCAGGACTGTCCGAAAGCAGAGCACTCTGACAGAGTCAACATCACCGTACAGGCCAAGGGGTCGGAACAGACGAGTGAGGAAGTGAACTCCCCTCAGGAAGAAGGTGGGAAAAATCCATAGGCTCATCGTCACACAATACAATATGCAAGTGCGCTGTTAACTGCAACCTTCTACCTGCCAAAATTGTATTCCTCCTCTCATTCGCTCTCATTCTGTGGTCTGGTTGTGGACAAGGATAGCTCTATCAGCCCTTTACGAGGGCCACCTTCAGAAAAAGACCCTCTCAAACAGACTTTGGGAATGTTTGGTTTCTCTGCATGGTTCAGTGAGGAGATATCCAGTCTTCTTCTTTTTTTAAATAGAGCTAGTGCAGGGTTTATTTGCATGTGGCTCCCACAAAATGTGCTAATTATTATTTTTGTGTCATATTTCCTTGGCAATTAGAAGCACTATGGACTCTGTAAACTGTACCAATACTCTGTCGAACACACTGACTTTTCAAACCATTGTCACTCGTGACCACAGTCTCTCTATGCACAGGGAAATTACCCTAAACATCAGGCACCATAAAGCATCAAATGGAATCACTGGTGCACCAAATTACCCTCAGCACATGTGGGTCTGCCTGAGTAACCTACCCCATAGCCCTCGAGCCCTCTGGGTTGTGTCCCAAATGGCACCCTATTCCCTATGGGTTATGTCCCAAATGGCACCCTATTTCCTATGTAGTGCACTACTTTTGACCAGAGCCACTGGCATACCGGACACCCCCTGCAGCCCCTGCAAGGTGTGGGGGCCCATGTGCCTGTCATCGATGTCTATTTTTTTTCAATCTTCAAAAGAGTCATTCCTAAACATTTTTAATTTCCATATGCACTAGGAAGCTAAGTATTTGTTTCTTGGGCCACAAGAATGTGACTGATCAAAGTGCCTCAGGCCTTGAAATAGAAATAATTGATTGAAAGTAAGGGGATATCGGTGAACAAATGCCGGGGTAACGGCTACGACGGTGCCAGTGGAATGAGTGGAGCTTACTTAGGGGTTCAAAAGCACAAATCAGACCGGGAGTTTAATTCATTGTTCTTAGGTAGAGTTTTAGTTTCGAAAACGATCTCTCCGCAGAAGTAACAGAATGGTAAAAACAGCTTGATTGCCGTAGCAACATCAGGGAAACTGGGCAGAAGGGAGTGGTGCTTCAAACGCCGCAGTTCTGTAACGTCTTTAATTGAGCCTCTCGCATTCTCCTTATTTTCCGGCCTCAGCACGTTACGGAAAGAGATGAACTGTATAGGGAGCTCTGGGATATGTAATCTGGATACTGGACAGGCAATTCATTGGCAGGTGCAAACAGATCATCTTTAGTGGAGAACAGTTCTTAATGGGCTTAAACAAACCAAAAAATATTGGTTGCTGATTAGTATGCTGTATTTCATTTCATTAATTCATGGCAGCTTTGCGACACCATGTATAGCTTCGTGAAATGTTTGGCTTAACATGAGAAAATAATGACCAAATAGGCCTACCAATAAATATATATCCATTAGCTAAATAGCGTCTGCTAATAGCGTCTGCTAAATGACTAAAATGTCAAATGCCTAAAGCACGGCTATAGGCTACATGCCTTGGTACCACAGAAAGACTATCATCGATGTAAGTCTAACTGACGCATTCCACATTAGTTTTTTATGGGGGGGCGAACTTTGACCTTGCGGGGGTCAAGAAACCTGTGTTACGCCAAAACTAGTGCAATAGGTAGGTAGAAGGATAGGTGACATTTGGGACGCAGAGCCTCGGAGCGGGTTGGATACTGAATGGGCTGATTACTCTCCCCTGTCCCTAGTCCCTTGTCCCTAGCATTTTGATGTGCAGGGGGAGAGAAATGATGCAGCTGACACCAGTAACTGATTAAGCTGTCAAAGTATTGACGAGACCTGCATGCAGATAGGATAGTGAAGGAGGGGAAAGAGCAGGCAGTTTGCTATAGAGTGCCTTTTCTTCATCACCACTTATCTGCAGATTACTGTCTGTGCAATGCATCCCAGAATGCTTCCATGGCTTTATAACTGTTTTGACATCTGGAATGATCTATGATGAAAATCGAGGCAAACAAGAGATTCGGAGCTGTTTAAGTGAAGCAATTAATACATGGTGATGTTGAAAAGGCCAAGAGAACACGAGAGTGCGTCCTGCTTAAACATCGGAACCATGGCACAAATCATTGTGCTGTAAATTAAGCTGCCGTTTTGGAATGGAGGACCTTCGTTAGCATTATTCTGGAGCCGTGAATGCCTACAGCTGTCTTACTTACTTACTTACTTTATTGTCCCCATGGGGAAATTTTGTTGCAGTGTTATGTACACATTTAAAGTGGCGTTAAATACAAAACAAGATTGACAATACAACTTTCAATAACAGTCACGCACCAATAAAAAAAAAAAATGTGGAGGAAGTTGTGATGTGTCAAAGGAAGTGCATCTCTGTGATGTCCAGCAGGCAGCATCTGTGCCCTGGAATTACATTCAGATGTTGTGAATAAGACACACACACACGCTTATTTTTGCTTGATTCGCTGCTTAACAAGAGCACACACTGCGTTCGACTCCTTCACAGGACACGAGTGAGGGTATCCCGTTACCGTAACGGTACCAATGCTATGTTCAATTGGTCTCGTTTTCTGATGAATATGGCCGGCCCTGGCTCCCTGCACCTACAACTGTTACTTTGACTTTGAGTTCTGTGGGCTGCCAGAGTAGGCTGTAACTCAAGTTTATTTTATATAGCCCTTCGTACATCAGCTAATATCTCGAAGTGCTGTACAGAAACCCAGCCTAAAAGCCCAAACAGCAAGCAATGCAGGTGTAGAAGCACGGTGGCTAGGAAAAACTCCCTAGAAAGGCCAAAACCTAGGAAGAAACCTAGAGAGGAACCAGGCTATGAGGGGTGGCCAGTCCTCTTCTGGCTGTGCCGGGTGGAGATTATAACAGAACATGGCCAAGATGTTCAAAATGTTCATAAATGACAAGCATGGTCAAATAATAATCAGGAATAAATGTCAGTTGGCTTTTCATAGCCGATCATTAAGAGTTGAAAACAGCAGGTCTGGGACAGGTAGGGGTTCCATAACCGCAGGCAGTACAGTTGAAACTGGAACAGCAGCAAGGCCAGGTGGACTGGGGACAGCAAGGAGTCATCATGCCCGGTAGTCCTGATGTATGGTCCTAGGGCTCAGGTCCTCCGAGAGAGAGAAAGTCAACTGTGTTGATATTAGATAAGGGGAGAGTGTCATTCTGTCCAGTCCTTAGTTCATTTCTTGTTTCAGGTTGGGGTTAGAGGCAGCTCCGCCGTCAAGTCAGACCGACCCCGTGGAAACACTGACAAACTGAGCAGTGAGCGGAGTCCCATACACTCGCCATCCTAGCGCGTCCACTTCTGATCGTCATCACACTCTGTTTGTTACAGTGTATTCTCAACAGGACCGAGCAACCACTGAAATGATCCTACTGTCGTGTGGGGCTATTCCGTGCTGTCAGAGGTTGGGATCTAGCCCCGACTCTGCATTAATGGTGTGATTCAGCATCATACTGCAGCTGACCAAGGAGCATGATTAATGAATGTGCCCGGTGTGGCTCCCAGACACCACACCACTGCATTTCAATGTGATATACCAAAATGTCATAGAATGCTATAATGTGAGTAGTTCAAGAGTTCCATCTAGTGGGTGTTTGATGCTACTACATGATTGTCCACTGTTACCACAGCCAGAGGACTGCAAAGGCTTGGCAGTTTGAACTGTACAAGTGGTTTACTTACTGTTTTTATATATTTTTTCAGATCACTGGATCCACCAATTACACCCAGAGCCCTCAGCAGGTATAAATCAGGTGGGTGACCCATTTTCTAATTTGAATGACTTTTCATTTTGTTTTCAGGCCCAGGGGCCTGCCCGCTCGTTAGGCAGGATTTAGGCGGCTGCCTGTGGCAGCATTTTCTGAGCTAAACTGACCAGGATGCACCTCCATCAACACATAAAACCTCACATAATTCTGCCCCAAACCAATGACAGTTTCTCTCAACCAGTGGCATTTGGGCTTTTTAGGTGAGCACTGATGCCGCCCTGTGATAAGCAGTGCCCGCTTTGCCAAAGTCAGGGACACTAAATATTTATCTTGTCCATTCCCAGTGTGCCTCTCCAGGGTGCTGTTGGAAGGATGCATCGCTGCCAACATAATGAGACAGAAACGTTTACATCATGTAGGTTTCTCAGATCAAATTGCCGAACCTAAATGGTGCCAAATCAAATACAAAAATGCACTGACATGTTAACAAACAGTATATCCTAAAAACAGGACAGGTCAAAGTAAAATGGACAATATGGAATGGACAATCAGCCTACTCACAACTGATGTCCAAGAGTTTGATCCCATGGGCTAAATTCCCATGATCAGTGGTTTCAAGTTTCAAGTTTTTTACGAGCTGATCATAGCGAAAAAAGAAAATACTGCTTCATTTCCTGCTGTGTAAACACATTGCAAATATGTTCATGTAGCTGATGTTCAGAGCTTAAATAGCCAAATTGATTAGGTCACAGGAATCAGGACTAATAAAGCCAAGGAAACGGCCTGTTTTACAAACGGTGGGCCTACCACATAGATGGGCATTCATCAAATTCACATAGATGGGCATTCATCAAATTCATATAGATGGGCATTCATCAAATTCACATAGATGGGCATTCATCAAATTCACATAGATGGGCATTCATCAAATTCACATAGATGGGCATTCATCAAATTCACATAGATGGGCATTCATCAAATTCCATTTCAGGCGACACTGTAAGCTATACCTCAGTAAGCACGGCCTGACACTGACGCCTTTTGGATGTCTTTTTTTGGTGCAGTCCAGACCGGCCTTGATTTGCACGTCCAAGGACGTCGGTTATTGGTCCAGATCAAATCTGAACCAATCATAGACGTCTATTTTTGGTTCAGATTTTGTCCGGTCTGGACCAGCCTTGTTTTGGCTCAAACATAGAAGTCTATAAATTACGCCTTTTCAACTTCATTCAGAACTGAAAATGAACCTGATTTCAACGCCCGGAAAAGACGTATTTTCACCTTTCATTCAGAACCTAAATTGAACCTAACTTCAACGTTTGGAAAAATCCATATTTTATATGTCTTTTCAAAATAATTTTGCTTACTTGGACTATTCTAGTAGGGGCTGCAGTTTTTTGGTCATGCTAGGGTGGCAGATTGCCCAGGACCGGCCATGCTCAGGCCACACATCTGTGGTCATTTTCTCTAAGGATTAACAAAATAGCAGGCTTTAAAAATATAAATACAAAATGGATAATAAAAAAAGTATTTGTGTCCCGACTTTGGCATTGTATAACCAACTTTTATATAGAGAAATGTTTTGTTTACAAGTTAAGTGATACATACGTGCGTATGCTTGCATCAAAAAGCCCTGTAGCAGAATAGCTATACACTGATGTCGGGACCTTGACAAATTTACCAGTGAGGGAATGATTGCTGTGTAAACGCACAAGACTGGTTAGCTATGATCGACAAGTATATTCTTCTTCTGGCTTAATCTATCTCTATTTGTGATATTTCACCTTGCCTTGCTAGCTTGCTAGGTAATCAATCATCCGTTGACATCTGCAATGTTGTAGAGGATAACCATGTTATTACGTGTTTGTTAACCCTTTAGACTTGTGTGGAATTGGCCTGTATGGATAGGGATACATTGAAATGTTTCTTCCAGAAGAAATATGAAATGCATATGCATGAGCATGCACGCAATAGAAAGGGAACCGTTTGGAGATTATGGGGAAATTATTCGACCAAAGTTGATGACACACGTGAGACTCGGTCCAAACATTACACTGTTGATTTGATGTGCGTTTTACATTTACTGTACTTTTCGCCGCATTTGTTGATAACAACATCTGAAAATACTCTGGATACATTCAGTAACATGATAAGAATATGCCTGGAAAATGTGGAGTAGGGGCAACATAAGACAAAAAAATGACAAGGGTTTGAGTGAGAAGACAAAGGGTTTGAGTGAGAGGTAGCCACACACCTCACCAACGTGTGCACAGTTCCTATGTAATTTCAATGCACTTTTATGACTCAAAGAATAGTCTTCCGGTGGTTTTTTGAGGTCTCCTAGCTGTGCCGTTGAGGAACTAGAGCAAGCACACTTGTAGTTGTTTTGTTTGGAAGACAACCCGCCCCATCACACACAATTACTTTTGTTGTTTACGTAATCGAAAAGCGGCCCATTACAAATCGCAATCTGGACCAGGTGGGCATCATTGGAAAGCTTGTTCTATTGCCAGCATGACTAGTTAAGTTATAAAATATAATCTTACAGTGATAGGCTTTCACAGGGCAAATCAGAGAAACAAATTGTCATTTTGGTGAGCATAGAAAGGAGTCATGAGTGCATTTAGGTGCGTGTTCTTCACAATAGACAAACACAGGCTCATTCTGTTCAGAACAACCCAGGGTATAAAGCCATGTCATCTTGTAACTGTACATCAAACATCCGGATCATGAACGTTGACACTGTATTTGACATGAGTTTTATGATTTGAAATGTGAAGTGCACCTTTGGACGGGTGTTTGGCTTGCTCGTATATGACGTCAAAGCGGTATTTATTATAATCTTCGACGTCTCGTCTTTTAAATGACATTGAGTCCTCTTAATATACAGCATTCCCATCACTCAGACAGCAAAACATTAGCAAAAGTTGCCCAATTAGCGGAAAAGATGGGGGGCAAATTATTCATGGGGTGCACAAGTTCAGAATGTCTGTCAGTCAAAACCCATACAATGCTGTGAATCGCAGAGCCTGAGATCTGACGTTATTGATAGTACGTTACTGTACAACCAATGTGTTCCAATTCAGGCACTTATTAATGCCCAAATCTGCCATTTTCAACCCGTATACAGGTACAAGTATATTAACTTACATGAGCTGCATCTGAAGTTGTATGTGTTCACATTCCCTTCAATGTAAACAAGCCCCTTTCTGATTCGAAACGGCGTGCAACTTTTCATGACGCGGCCGGGAAATGGGTCGATTATGATGTTGTTCAAATGGGCTTGGTTCATTTGTGGTGGTGCACCACTCCAAGACACCCCACAAGGTGGCAGTGTAGGCCTGAGAACCTGTTTCTCATCTGGCATTGGTACAGCATTACTATCAGTAGATGGCCGTCATCGCGTCTAACTGTGCATGTGCAGGCCGTCAAATAAAAGGCGCTCCTTCGATATGAAGTTGTCTTTGTCGAAAATGAAAACGTGTTAGTTTGTCACTTTCACGAAGGTTGGAGTTGTAACATGTTCAACTATGTAAGACATTGGTTATAATCGAGGTAACAAAAGTAACAACTAAGGTAGAATTCTTCACTTCTCTCATTGACTTCTTCAAACCCAAAACTCCGGCCTGGTCTGTTTGGTCTGTTTCGCAAGCATTCCCGGAAGTCTCGCGATGTTGTGCCTCTGGGTTAAGAAACTCTATGATACCATGTCAGGTTTTGGTTCCAAAATATCTGGATCGCGTTCACTGTTCACTGGAGGGAGACAGAGGTCCACTAGTAAGTTATACCGTCTTTTGGGTGTTTTCACGAAACCCACAATGCACTACTTGTATGTATTTTCTTACTGTATTTGTAATTAATATACAATTATACAATTATACAATACAATTACAGCTAATCTCCCTCTCTTTATAAGGGTGGGGAGTTTCATTATAATTCCAGGCCAGATTTAGCTGATCCCTGAATGATAGTAGACATGGACACTAAGTGGTGTGGCGCTTCTACAGACACCCAGCCAGGGAGCCACTGGTGCATGTCAGGACAATAATTACCCCCAGGATTAGAGAGGTCTGGATGGGGGACAGGTGTTAGGCAATACCTGAATGTGACACTGGGGTAACTGTGACACCATGACAGCAATGGGACAATATAGATCCTTTGAATGTGACATATGTGACTTGTGACATGTGTCTCCTCAGATCACGAGGGTCCGTAAGGAGAGGGCGAGTATTGGCTACCACTGGAGTGACGTTGGTTCGTTTTACAGCATTCATGTAAAAGTACCGGCTGGCAAAGCTCATGACATCTGAGGGTGTGAACGACAGACAGGAGAGAGAGAGAGAGAGAGGAGAGCAAGAAAGAGAGGCGTATTTTGCTATATTCATTTGACAGCTGTTTACCATGCTGGATCAACAAGCCAGACATCACCCTCCTCCTCCTCTGTCATAGCCTGACTGCCCCTCCTCCACTTATTCCTCGCCCTTCCTCCTCCTCCCAAAGTTGAGTGTGAGGGGAAGGAGGGAGGGTCTGCGCCTGGCGCCTGTACAGTACTTAGCGGAGTGAGAGAGGGAGGGGAAGTGCAGTGCCTCCTAGACTCTCCAGGCTAAAGAGAGCCTAGGGGCAACAGGGCAGCCTAAGGGGCAAAAGGACTGCTTAGGGGCAACAGAGGAGCCCTGTTTGGCATGGCTCTGTTTCTGGATGGCTCCCAGGCCGTGGGAACCGCGGGGGCCTATTACTGCTTGATCCGGAGGAGGTTCAAGAGGAGGCGCAAGAAACGCTCCGAGCGCAAAGGTACTCCTCTCCAGGATAGCTCGGAGGGATAGGCATTGTGTGTGTGGAGGGGAGTGCTTGTGTGTGTATCTGTAGGTCTGTTTCTTTTTATGTGACTGTACGTAACGTTGATGTATTGGTTGATTGACTAATGCAAGGATTGCTCTTGTGTGCTTGTGTATTTGGTATTTACAGAGTTGTGAGCGTTATTACTGCGTATGTTGTGTCTGAGAATGATGCAGGCAGTTTTCAGATACTGGAAATATGTCATTGAGTTTGTGATGATTATATGGTGGAGAATTCAGGCTTAGAAATGTACAATGTTGTGGTTGAGTGCCTTAAATGCATGTTCAAAGTTTTTGAGGCAAACCTGTATTTGTAGTAGAATAGTATTACTTTATTTTCCACAGGAACAGAAACATCTATTTGTATTGTCGTATTTGTGTTAGAAGGATCTAGAACTGTGTTTATATCACATATAATCTTGCTTACTTGGACTATTCTAGTAGGAGCTGCAGTCATGCTAGGGTGGCAGAACGGCCAGGACCGGCCCTGCCTCAGGCCACACATCTGTTGTCATTTTCTCTATGGATCTAGTTTTTCCCCTTTAAACAGCACTATAGTTGTCGTACATTTAACTCTGAACCGTACTGTCAGTGCCACTCAGACTTCACACACTATAGACAGTACGCGTTATGTATTCTGTCATTTTCTATGACAGGATACAGGTTCAGTTCCACGCCCGTTGGTTTGGGTGATGGCAATAGGCAGATATATTAACTTTCTGCAACGATGGGGGAGCCGGTAGTCTATTGCAAGACGAGCAGATAGGAGTTTCAATTCAGAGAGGTGTCCATGCGGGAAGTATAAACCCTCCTTCCACTCCTGGGCTTTAATCTCTGGAGCGTGGATACAGCATGGCGATAGGCAGTTTTGTCTCTTTGTGTACTGTAACGTGTCCCCGTCATACACAGTCATTGAGATCCAAAGCTCTACTATAGAAAGGGAAACTGAAAGGAGATTAGGAATGTGATGGTTTAGTGAAATAAAATGATCTGAATAGTGTTGATTTATAAAAAATACACAAATCAAATAATATTCCTGAAGTGGATGAACTCTTGTGCACTTGTTTCTTCGGTTGTTCACCCTATATAGAGTCTGGAAGGTATAGAGAGAAATAGTAATAGCGTCTCTCCGCCATGCCTCGTTGGTCAAAGCCTATGGGGAAATGAATGTTTTTGGGGAGGGGGGTTTTGGGGATAAACGCTAAAAATAAGGTCTATGGTAAACACAGGCTGAGGATATCTTATATGTTTTGTTCTTTCAGATAATCTTCACCAGCTAATGTCACTTTTAGTGATTTTTTAAAGCATTTATGTCATTTTTAAAAAGCGTATTAGATCTAAGGCCGTGTTGACCTCAGACCTTATTTTTGGCGTTTATGCCAAAACCCCATTCTTTCTCCATTCATTTTCCCCATAGGAATGGCTGAACGAACCAGAGGTAACTCGTTTCCGTTTTTTAGGAAAGGGAAAGGGGGATACCTAGTCAGTTGTACAACTGAATGCCTTCGACTGAAATGTGTCTTCCGCATTTAAACCCAACCCCTCTGAATCAGAGAGGTGCGGGGGGCTGCCATAATCGACATCCACGTCTTCGGAGCCCGGTGGAACAGTGGGTTAACTGCCTTGCTCAGGGCTACAAGCTGAAGAGCGCTATAGACAATGTCTAACTTTATAAGAAACTAGAGGAATCTAGTTTTCCCCCAGTCTTCCAATGATTTCTTGAAGTGCTTGGTCTGATTCCTCAGAGCGACATAATAATCTATCTGTTGATGCATTATGAGGAAGGCCGCCAGTAGGGATTATTGCATTGTTGCTATAATAGTCTGTCAAGAGGTAAACAATGAGTTGCCACCTTGGCAGATTAATCATATGAATTAATTAAAGGGAAGTTCAGCAGAACCTTTTAATTATTAGACACGTTTAATATTCTGGCATAAAGCAGCCTCCCGTGACTGAATGAGTAAATCAAATCTATTGTAGTGGAACATTTAGTGAGTATATTTGGGACTGAAGATATTGTTGTCTCTCAGAGCATTATCTGTAATGTGCTGTGCTGCCTGCTGAAGTCATTTTTGTAATATTCTCACTTCGTTGGGTTTAGACATGATTGTCAATGGCTGCTAATATTTCAGTGGCTTAATAACTCTGAAGCTTACTCAGCACAACCCTCACATAATATTTGAATGCAGATTCCCTGTCATCTTGAAACACTCACAAGGCAACGCAGCAATTACTTTTGTCTCATTCTGCCCCATGTATAAAATACATAAATGTAGCTCTAACCCATTGTAAAAACAAGGTAAATAGTTAAAACAATATTACAAAGAATTTCCCCACTGTTTACACCCTGCACACTGGGAAGCTATGCGTACCGTAATTTCCGCTGTACCTTCATGCTAACTGGTGTGCTGCGAGGTGAGGTGACGTGTGAGTTTAATCTACTGGGGAGGAGAGTGAATTCCAGACAAGGTCAGCGGATGGACAGCGCACACGGCTCCTCTGTGAGACGTACCTGGCTGCCCCGTGACGCTAAAGGAATGCGTCTGTCTAGTCTGCCTGAGCCGTACGTCACGAATCTCCGTCAGTCTGTCTGTCAGACATAGCAGTATCCTCTTCTCTGATAGGTGGGGGTTGATAGTGATACTTGATTAAGTGGCTCTGCTGTATCCAGATAATCCTGGTCTCCAGTGAACCCTAAAATAGCTGCGTTCCGTTCTAGGTTGTTCTAGGCATATGATTTAATGAACCTAGGTTGTGGTGTAGCTTTGGCTTTGCTACCACCGCCACTATAATCAGTGGTAGCTGGAGAAGTGGGTATAATCCAATTTTGCACACAAAAAAATAAATTGTCCCACCCAGCGAAGGAAACAGTGGCATGCACTAAATGACCTAAATTGTTCAATCCCATATTGGTCTCTAACAGTCAGGCCAACCCAAGCTGTACTGTGCAAGTAGGCTAATAGTAGGTCTGCTATTGAAATAGATAAATGAGGCTGTCAACTGAGTCCGAAATACACAGGTTTCACACTTTGTCAATAGAAAAACAACATCATCGGATGTTCAAAGTCCACAAGGATGCTTAAACCACATCAGGAGACCACCTTTGAGGTCTGGGAAAAATCTATGACGTTTCGATTTTTTTTGTGTAGTTACCCTTTAATTGAAGTGTGCAGGTACCTTGCACTGTTTGGTTAGCAGAAACACTGTTGCACATGAGATGGAGTTTGCAAAACAAATGGCCACTGGATTAATGCAAATAATCATGATATCATTCTGCAAGGTAGACGTAGGCTACTTTGTAGCTAACATTTAATTGAGAAGGATTTTGGGAAAGCATTTTCGTCTACCAGAAGACGGTTAGGCCTATCATTAGCGTCGCTATTTTTGCCTGTTCTTTAATTGTTTGTAACCTGGACGTTTTACTTCATATTATTTTATAAAGACATCTTACCTTGCGTCAAAGTTGCCTATAGCGTAAATCCCACCATAGAAATGTGGAAGCAATTATTTTATAAAGACTTCCTCATTTGCATTCTCCTGTTCTATTGGTTTTCTTTCAACTTTCTTCCAGTGTCTAGAAGGCATTATCCTCGTCATATTAGTTGTTGCATCTTTAGATCTCCCCTCTTTCTACATTTTGAATGGATATTTCTGTCTATGGAACCACTTGCATTTTAGAGCATGTGTTTTCTGCAAATTGTATTTTAGAACATTTGTGCTTAGCTTACTGCCGTGTGCACATTGCTGCGCTGAAAATGTGAAGAAATAATAGTTTACCAACATTTTAAGCTAAACATTCTGATCTGATCTATCAGCCTTATTAATTGATATGGCACATACCTCCACTACACTACCATGATACGCATCATGGGGCTTAAGAAGTGAGTATACGCAATGCCCACTGAAAAATAAATGGGTATACACCGTATACCTGCGTATAACCTCCACTACACCACTAACTATAATGTTACATGCAGCTGACCCTCTCAAATAGGGGCCACCTCCCCATCCTCCACCTCGCCCCTCTCCTGAGTAGTCGGCCTGTCTGTCAACATTACCTCCAGACCTGGTTAATCCAGGAGCCGTGAGGTGTGAAATTCAACATCTTACCCTTCCCTTCTCTCCATTCCCTCCCTTCTCTCCCAGAGATAGAGGAGCACCTAGCCCGGCCTTGATGGCAGCGGCAGCAGGGGAAGACAGCGATAGTCATCTGTTGTGAGCTATGGGGGTAGTGGTGCGGAGAGAATGGCTGGGGATGGGAAGAGAGCGGCAGAGCTAGGGAGAGCTAGGAACCTGGAATCTCTCATCTGTCGTATACCTACCTGCTGAGCACATGAAAAAAATGGTGTGCCTCCTCAATGTACAGTGTGGGAGAGAGTACAAAATCACCTGCCTGAGTCTAGGAAGGTAGCTGGCTACCTGTGACACAGTTGGACCGTCACATACAGGGCATTTACACAGTAGCAATTTTCAGCACTGAAGGCCAGGGACCACAGGGCAACCTGTGATGGCGTTAAATGGATTTGATCCAACTGCCAGTCAGCCAGCTGGATAGGAAGGACGAGGGGCTGCTTCGGTGGGTTGCATCAAGGTTTCAGGACTCGGGGCAGCAGAAGGAATATTGGCTTCCAGTCTGACCTGGTATTCCCAGAAAGATCAAATAATATCAACTTGTGATTATGATTGTGTGTTCTGCCTTTGTCATCATCAGACCTGCAGACCAGAGGCTGAGAGATATAAGCCTAAGGTTAACCCTTGTTTACCCTTGAGCATGACAGTGACAGACCCCTCTGCTCTGCTGAGCCCTTAGAGTGAAGGTGAGAGGTGATGGCATAGTGTGTGTTTGTGTGTGTTTGTGCCTGCGTGTGTGAGTTAAGAGAGAGAGGTGACTGAATACTGCGTATGAATGCCAGGCTGTCATCAGCATAGATCTGGAGACTTCTCTCCCATTGGAGAAGACCCACAGGGGGGGCTGACCCCCCCCCGACCCTAGCCCGCTGCTGTGCAGCAATGGGAGCACTGATCTATATTAGCTAAGGCTACCATTTACAATAAAATGGACAGGACTCACCCTTACTAAGAAGGTTGAGGGGAAAAAATATAAAATGTATTCCAGGTGACTACCTCATGAAGCTGGTTGAGAGAATGCCAAGAGTGTACAAAGCTGTCATCAAGGCATAGGGTGGCTACTTTGAAGAATCTAAAATATAACATATATTTTGTTTTGTTTAGCACTTTTTTTGTTACTACATGATTCCATATGTGTTATTTCATAGTTTTGATGTCTTCACTATTATTCTACAATGTAGAAAATAGTCAAAAATAAAGAAAAACCCTTGAATAAGTAGGTGTGTCCAAAATTTTGACTGGTACTGTATATCAGACAGATTGATATATACTGTAATGCTTTTTGATTTATTGCAGTTCAGTTTCAGCCCATTTCAGGGTTTAAATAGGTATGCTTTCTTAATTTTAGATTTTCATGTGATTCCGCCCTAAATGTCATATTTCCATCGACTACTGCAAAATGATTTTTTCCCCTTGGAACTTTCAGTTTAATAGCCACAACATGTGTAACTGACAAACTGAAAAAGGTCAACCAATAAGGTTGATTTACCCGATTGCATTATAAGGTCAACAATTGTGTGATTTTAATAACATGTCATTGTTACATCTTCAATTAGCTCCCTCAGTTTGTACACTATTGCTGATGAAGAAAAGAAAAGGAAAAGCTATGAACTAGCCTACAGCTCAGTTCCTTCTCGATCTGGTAGTTGATTGTGATTCATTTTATAGCCAATGAGGTACTACATACAGTAGGAACTCTGATGATTTGGTTGGAGGTTTGGTCTTCTAATTTAAAACATCTTATGTTTGGATTGTCTCTCTCAACCTGTTATAGGAAGACAAATAAAAAGTGGTGAGGTACAGACAGCTCCCGAGTGGCGCAGCGGTCTAAGGCACCTCATCTCTAGTGCTAGAGGTGTCACTACAGACCCTGGTTCGATTCCAGGCTGTATCACAACCGGCCGTGATTGGGAGTCCAATAGGCCGGCGCAGAATTGGCCCAGCATCGTCCTGGTTAGGGTTTGGCCGGTGTAGGCCGTCATTGTAAATAAGAATTTGTTCTTAACGGACTTGCCTAGTTAAATAAAGGTTACATTTTTTTTTTTAAACAGAGTCTGTCTGTTCCTTTCAGCTCTCACTTGCCTCCGTCTCCCTTCCACCATCTCATCTCATCACCTCACCATGGCACATCGATAAGTCACGCCTGTGGCTTGACGGTGCCTGGTCGAGGGTCCTATCCAGCGTGTCTAAAATGATATTTCACGGGGAGAAAATGGAGGGTGTGAGAGAGAAATATATGCTCCCGCTGCCGGCAATGTTCAAGGAAGCTTTTTGTGCCGGCACCGACACCTTATTTCTCCCCAGTCCGCCCAAACCCAGTGGATCGATCCATCTGCATTAGACCACCGAGGGGTGGCTCTGACAGTTGGTTTCAGAATTCCCCTCCAGCTGTGTTACTATTCCACTTTTAGAACAAAAACTTTCCCCAACTTTCCATTCATCAGTGTCTCCTCATGCGTTGTCTGGTTAGCTCTGACACCTCTGGCTGGTGTCTTCCTCACAGCGTCTCCCGTCATCATCATCATGAGTTTCGCATTGTTTTCCTCTCTGATGGGATTTGAGTCGGTGGTTTATTGAGGGTATTACCAGCTTTTGACAAGGGCTGATGATGGTTGACTGCTGATTGAGACCAGGGTACCAGGTGGTTAAATACATATTGTGGTGAACTTCATGTTAGTATATCATAACATTACATTTCATATTTCCACATTTTCGCTCCCCAAAAAAATGCTAATGATTCTTTTTCATCACCAGAAAGCATGGAATGGGTTTATCTTATCAGGGGACAATACCTCCGATTTGATGGAATATCATTTTATATTTCCATAATAATAATATTCTTATTTTCTCTTATTTTCATAGGTGTTATCAGCAAAGCAATGACAGAAGGTATGTTGCTCATATTGTCTAGTTCTATGCTACTTCAACACACTTTAATATGGTCCTGCCATTTCACAGCATGCGTGTGTGCGCTCACGTGCCAGCCTGCTTGTGTGTACAGTACACTATGAGTACATAACACGATTTGTAAGATATGTTCCGCCTGTGTATCTGTGTGCTGTGGTGCATGAATGTCTATGTATGTCTGAGACAGGAGTGTATTATTTGAAGGTGAACAACATCGGCAGACATGGTAACTAGGTGTTGGTCTCCGTGGTCCAGGCTGTGTGAGATACTGTCTGTTTCTCCATCGGATGTGGCTTCTCATGTATCAGACACACAGCTCCAGACTCTCCTGGGTTTCCTATTAAACGCATGTTTACACCACACAGACAGCATATGCTGCTATAGATACGGTACTGTAGAACCACATATTTGATGGTGGATCAGCAATGTAAATATGGCTGTAGCAATCCTTTATGGCTTTGACATGTTGGTCTTTAGGATGAAATAGTGTGCTCGCATTGATTTGCTAATATCGCGGTTTGATGTTCATAGCCCTAAGATTCCCAACATTGATAACTTGGGGATAGTGACTGTGAATAGCAATAAGCTCAAATATGTTGATGCTACATATCCTTGTAAACATACAGTTGAGGTCGGAAGTTTACATACACTTAGGTTGGAGTCATTAAAACTCGTTTTTCAACCACTCCACAAATGTATTGTTAACAAAGTATAGTTTTGGCAAGTCGGTTAGGACATCTGCTTTGTGCATGACACAAGTAATTTTTCCAACAATTGTTTACAGACAAATTATTTCACTTACAATTCACTGTATCACAATTCCAGTGGGTCAGAAGTTTACATACACTAAGTTGACTGTGCCTTTAAACAGCTTGGAAAATTCCAGAAAATGATGTCATGGCTTTAGAAGCTTCTGATAGGCTAATTGACATCATTTGAGTTAATTGGAGGTGTACATGTTGATGTATTTCAAGGCCTACCTTCAAACTCAGTGCCTCTTTGCTTGACATCATTTGAAAATCAAAATAAATCAGCCAAGACCTCAGACATTTTTTTTTAGACCTCCACAAGTCTGGTTCGTCCTTGGGAGCATTTTCCAAACACCTGAAGGTACCACATTCATCTGTACAAACAATAGTATTCAAGTATAAACACCATGGGCCCACGCAGCCGTCATACCGCTCAGGAAGGAGACGCGCTCTGTCTCCTAGAGATGAACGTACTTTGATGCGAAAAGTGCAAATCAATCCCAGAACAACAGCAAAGGACCTTGTGAAGATGCTGGAGGAAACAGGTATAAAAGTATCTATATCCACAGTAAAATGAGTCCAATATCGACATAACCTGAAAGGGAGCTCAGCAAGGAAGAAGCCACTGCTCCAAAACCGCCATAAAAAAGCCAGACTACGGTTTTCAACTGCACATGGGGACAAAGATCATACTTTTTGGAGAAATGTCCTCTGGTCTGATGAAACAAAAATAGAACTGTTTGGAGGAAAAAGGGGGAGGCTTGCAAGCTGAAGAACACCATCCCAACCGTGAAGCACGGGGGTGGCAGCATCATGTTGTGGGGGTGCTTTGCTGCAGGAGGGACTGGTGCACTTCACAAAATAGATGGCATCATGAGGGGGGGAAATGATGTGGATAAATTGAAGCAACATCTCAAGACATCAGTCAGGAAGTTAAAGCTTGGTCGCAAATGGGTCTTCCAAATGGACAATGACCCCAAGCATACTTCCAAAGTTGTGGCAAAATGGCTTAAGGACAACAAAGTCAAGATATTGGAGTGGCCATCACAAAGCCCTGAAAATTTGTGGGCAGAACTGAAAAAGCATGTGCAAGCAAGGAGGTCTACAAACCTGACTCAGTTACACCAGCTCTGTCAGGAGGAATGGGACAAAATTCACCCAATTTATTGTGGGAAGCTTGTGGAAGGCTACCCGAAATCTTTGACCCAAATTAAACAATTTAAAGGCAATGCTACCAAATACTAATTGAGTTTATGTAAACTTTTGACCCACTGGGAATGTGATGAAAGAAATAAAAGCTAAAATAAATAATTCTGTCTACTATTATTCTGACATTTCACATTCTTAAAATAAACTGACCTAAGACAGGGATTTTTTACTTGGATTAAATGTCAGGAATTGTGAAAAACTGAATTTAAATGTATTTGGCTAAGGTGTATGTAAACTTCCGACTTCAACTGTATGCTAGCTAAAGTTCTTACAAGAAAACTTCAATCATGTTTTTCATGTGAAACCTTTTAACATGAATGGCTAACAGAGGCTATACAGGCTGTGGATACAATCCAGTGTTGATATCTGTGAGCTTTGACAGTGAACAGAATGCCACTCCAAATCCTTGAAGTCTGTCTCCCTACTTCCCTTTTCTTCAAATGTGTGTACACAAACTCCCTCACAGATAGCTACATTTGTTGACATTTTCTCATTCCGCCCCAGCTAATTTCTGTCGCCCATTATCTTGGTGAGCGAATGACAACCTAAGCCTTGGTCTCCGTCAATCCAGCACACACAAAGCAAGCAGCCAGCATTTCCAGCGAGGCGCCAGGGCTCGGTGGTCTGATAACATTGTCAGTGCTAATGTTCGGGAGGACGGAGTTGAGTGGCGGCGGGGGTACAAGGCCACTTCTTGTCACGCGGAGAGACGAGATTACACTGTTCAGGCTGAGAGAGAGAGGCTGGTTTGGTTAACACAAAAGCCAGCTCTGGTCTTCGTACAACCAAAGCAGCTTAACAACAAGGCTTTCTTGTTTCTACTTGGTTCACTTATGTGATTTACTTACTATGATGTGCACCATTCACTGTTGTGTGCATAATTCTTGTGTGTCGTCCTACTAAGACTGTCTAAAACCAGGCTCATAGAAAACCCCCTGGGAACGCTGACTGCCATAAAGAATAAAGGAGTCATATGGTTAACAAAAGCACTCTGTATGTAGCACTGTGCAATACCATATGTGTCAAAGAAAGGAAGGTAAAGACCCTCTTCTCATCCCTGTCCACCAGCTCCTAGCACTAAGAGCAGCATACATATCCTCCTGATTTCCCTTCCTGGAATGTGCATTGACCACCCTGCTGATTCTGGTTGTTGTTGTTCCCCTACATGGAATATTAGCTCAGCTATGGCCCCTAGCAGTCTACAGCTATGTATGTGGCCTTGGAGAAATATAGCAATGGGCACATTACCACCCCATATGCTTATTGCTATGGTTCTGGCCAATTCAGTGGCCTGCTGTGCTGAGAGCTGTGCAGCACTAGCGCTGTCCATGGTGCTGACTGCTGACAAAGAGCTACTATATTCCTAATGAAACCTATTCTGGAGGCTATGGCCGCCATGGCCGCTGCCCTTCCTTTAATACCCATCTGGCTCCCTGCGCCTGGCCAATATGACTCTGACACATGTTGAGCCAACAGCCACGCAGTTGCCTCCAGCACCATGTTAGTGGAATAGGATGTGGTGCAGCTGGGTGGCTGTATGGGGTCTGGATGGATGATACCATTATAGCAAGGTTGGATATCACTAGCTACAGACACCTTGGTTCAGTGAGAGCTCATTTTGGCGCTGACACATGCTTCATCACTCAGAAAAACTGATCTGTTCATGCAGGGCCAAGGCAATATGAACCATCATAGACCTGGTGCTTCATTCAGCATTTGTCCACTTGAAAGTGAGAGCAAACCAAACAAACATGGCATTTATACAAAGTAATGAGTAAGACTGTAACTTAACCCAGACCTCCATTAATCTTCAGTGATGCAAATATGACACTTCCTTGACCTCTGACCCCTGTCATGGAAATGCCAGCGATTACCCACAAGGCCACTCTCCAGTAAGTGGCCGTCCAGTCACCACCCCCCACAGCCAGGAAAGCAAGGTCCCTAATCCTTAGCTAAGAGTGTCACAGTAAAAACCATCCTGTCAACGTTTGTTTCAGCCCAGAAAGCAGCGATGATAATTATCTGGTAATTCATTCATTCATACATTTCCTTCTTGGTGGATGACATGTAGAGTGGCAGTTTGGTGATTAACCTAACGTGAATAACAGCACCGTCGCGTCCCTTATCGTACTGGAAGGCAAGCGCTGGCAGCTTAAGGCGGCGGGGGGGGGGGGAAGTGATGACCCTCTGACAGGCAGGCAGGAAGGGGTAGGCGAAAGGGGTATAGGAAGAAATGTGAGCGATGTCATTTAATAGCTTAGACTCACTTCCCTTCATTGACTACAGCTCAGCGTTCAACACCATAGTACCCTCAAAGATCATCACTAAGCTAAGGATCCTGGCACTAAACACCTCCCTCTGCAACTGGATCCTGGACTTCCTGACGGGCCGCCCCCAGGTAGTGAGGGTAGGTAGCAACACATCTGCCACGCTGATCCTCAACACTGGATCCCCTCAGGGGTGCGTGCTCAGTCCCCTCCTGTACTCCCTGTTCACCCACGACTGCGTGGCCAGGCACGACTCCAACACCATCATTAAGTTTGCAGACGACACAACAGTGGTAGGCCTGATCACCGACAACGACGAGACAGCCTATAGGGAGGAGGTCAGAGACTTGGCCGGGTGGTGCCAGAATAACAACCTATCCCTCAGCGTATGATGATTGTGGACTACAGGAAAAGGAGGACCGAGTACGCCCCCATTTCTCATCGACGCGGCTGTAGTGGAGCAGGTTGAGAGCTTCAAGTTCCTTGGTGTCCACATCACCAACCAACTAGAATTGTCCAAGCACACCAAGACAGTCGTGAAGAGGGCACCACAAAGCCGATTCTCCCTCAGGAAACTAAAACGTTTTGGCATGGATCCTCAGATCCTCAAAAGGTTCTACAGCTGCAACATCGAGAGCATCCTGACTGGTTGCATCACTGCCTGGTACGGAAACTGCTCGGCCTCCGACCGCGAGGCACTACAGAGGGTAGTGCGTATGGCCCAGTACATCACTGCGGCTAAGCTTCCTGCCATCCAGGACCTCTACACCAGGCTGTGTCAGAGGAAGGCTCTAAAAATGGTCAAAGACCCCAGCTAACCCAGTCATAGACTGTTCTCTACTACCGCATGGCAAGCGGTACCGGAGCGCCAAGTCTAGGACCAAAAGGCTTCTCAACAGTTTTTACCCCCAAGCCATAAGACTCCCGGACAGGTAATCAAATGGCTACCCGGACTATTTGCATTGTGTCCCCCCCCCCCCCAACCCCTCTTTTACACTGCTGGTACTCTCTGTTTATCATATATGCATAGTCACTTTAACCATACCTACATGTACATACTACCTCAATTAGCCTGACTAACCGGTGCCTTTATATAGCCTCGCTACTGTTGTAGCCTCACTACTGTATATAGCCTCGCTACTGTTATTTTTCACTGTCTTTTTACTGTTGTTTTTTATTTCTTTACTTATTTATTGTTCACCTAACACCTATTTTTAACTTAAAAATTGCACTGTTGGTTAGTAAGCATTTCACTGTAAGGTCTACTACACCTGTTGTATTTGGCGCACGTGACAAATCAACTTTGATTTGATTTGACTCAATAAGGTGGCAGTTGCAGAAGCGCTGTCTTAAATGAATGGTTTCTATTATCTACTATTATCTACTCTGCTTTCAGACGACAACAACAACCGTGCCGTTTGCTCCCAAATAGTGTTTTCTTTTCTCATTGTCATTGAATGAGAAAAGTTGTAAAAAGCAAAAACTTTTCAGTTGGACATTTTTTTTGGACATTTTTTTTTTAATGTGTTCTATATCTAGTTGTGTCTGCACCCGCTTCTTCTTGAAAGTGTCATTACGGAAGTGATACGGAGTCTGTATTCCTCAATCACTCCGTCTGTAGTGGCTGGCCTGATTGGATAGATTCAGCAGGCTGCTTTTCTGTGGGAATGCTTATCAAATGCAACCGCTTCAAGACAACGGCACCAAAGAAATGCTTCTGCGGCAATCACAGATCACCTCCGTTCAATTCCCTCCATTTTCTCTCAGCTGGCAGGAGGACTTTGCATTTTGGTTGCTTTCGAGAGAGGCGACACCAATTATACTGTCCCGGTCTATGTGAAGTATTTACATCAAAATATTATTGTTTCTATTTGAAACCCTCAGTCATTTATCCCTCCCCCCCCCCCCAAATAAAGCTAGCGTGTCGAGATTACTCCAGTAGTGTTTTGAAATGGTATGTTTGAGCAATAGGTGCTGCTGTGGTCCTAGTTGGATATATCCACTCTCTGAAACTCTGAAAATGTGCATTTGAAAAAATCTGCTTCTTTTCGGGCCTATTTGCAATTGTCCTTTAATGGTCTCTCCCCTCTCTTCTGAAGAAGAGCTGTGTGGACAACACTGAGAGTTTCTGTAACCCGCCAATGCAATTGGTTTTCCCCCTCAGTGTTCCTATGAAGTTACTGCATCTCATTCTGTTGGCTACTCTTCCCTCCTACAGAAGTGCTATGTTGTTATCGCCACACCACAGACCACGGGGGGACAGAATACAAATCTAACACCCTATTTAATCCCACAGGGAGGAATGGAGAGAACAGACGACTATTTTTCCACATTTCTTGTCTTTGGTCAAGATAGATTGTGGAGATGAGTATTGGGAAAACGACAGTATGCCCGATACAATACAGCTTGTATTGACTGATGTATAAACTGTAGATTCAATCACTATTTAATTATATGATTTCCTCAGCAAACGAATATATGCAACAGCTTCCTTAATGCTCTGTGACCGTAGGGTTGATTGGCTAGAGAAATGCCCTGTGTAAAATGTAACAGTAGAGTTAGATTAGCTTAAGGCTGTTTCTCTGTTTTACAATTATTATATTGATTTACTCTCTCTCTCCTTTCTCCTCTTCTCCTCCCTCTCTCCCTGACTTTTCGCTCCGTCTGTTTGTGGGTTGATATAGTATCTGAGATTAACACCATGAGCGGTGGTTTCCTCCCGATGGCAAGGGTATATCGCTCGGCCTGTTGCTTCCTACAGTTGCTATCACTGTCATGCACATTTGTTCTGGTTACACTATTTTCAGATATCCGCTACTCCATTCCATCAGTGGGTTTCAATCTTATACGCTGTCGCGTTGATACTGTATTTTTAACATGGACATTTTTTCATGGCTGTCTGGGGAAATGTAATTGAGGTATTATATTTCTGGAGGACTTCCTGTGTATTCTGAAATTAACAACATAGGTACTGTATAGTGTGTGAACTTGCAGAATTTTCCAGAAGAGCTAGTTCAGGGGTTGCCAAACTTTTTTGTCCCACGACCCCATTTTCATATCAAAAAGTGTTTGCGACCCCACCAAGTTATGTAATCACTATGACAGTTCATTACAAATCAGTCTGATAGTACTTTTGACAATATTTCAATCTGAAGGAAGTGACTGAAATGCATCAGAAAGATCATCAGGCCATACTTTTGTATGATCTTCTGTGTAGAAAAGAACACATCTTTCTTTTCCCCGCTGTCTGATTTAGTGTCTGGTCCTGTCCATTCTGAGTCCTGTACGGCTTGTAGAGGGAAACAGAAGACAACTAAGTGTTCCTGAGAGTCTTATCTTTCAGCGATGGCGTCATAGTATTTTCTAGCTTAAACGGTTTAAAAGATAGAGCCACATTTGTCGGAAGGAAACAGGAACTTCTCTGTTGATTACGACTGCATCTAGCGGCTCTATGAACCAAGCGCAATTGAATTGAATTGATTTTATTTCAGTATGGGAAACGCTGAGCTAGTTGAAACCAAGGGATAATGGGACAGATATTAAAGTCACTAAAGACTGCCCAGACCTATATGGTCAGTCGGCATGGACAGGATTAGTCCAGATGCTGAATATGTACAGTACCAGTCAAAAGTTTGGACACACCTACTCATTCATTTGTGGAGTTTCTTTCCTTCTTAATGTGTTTGAGCCAATCGGTTGTGTGACAAGGCAGGGGTGGTATACAGAAGATAGCCCTATTTGGTAAAAGACCAAGAACAGCTCAAAGAAGCAAATAGAAACGACGGTCCATCATTACTTTAAGACATGAAGGTCAGTCAATGCGAAAAATTTCAAGAACTTTGAACGTTTCTTCAAGTGCAGTCGCAAAAAAACATCAAGCGCTACGATGAAACTGGCTCTCATGAGGACCACCACAGGAATGGAAGACCCAGAGTTATCTCTGCTGCAGAGGATAAGTTCATTAGAGTTACCAGCCTTGGAAATTGCAGCCCAAATAAATGCTTCACAGAGTTCAAGTAACAGACACATTTCAACATCAACTGTTCAGAGGAGACTGCGTGATTCAGGCCTTCATGATCGAATTGCTGCAAAGAAACCACTACTAAAGGACACCAATAAGAAGAAGAGACTTGCTTGGGCCAAGAAACATGAGCAATGAACATTAGACAGGTGAAAATCTGTCCTTTGGTCTGATGAGTCCAACTTTGAGATTTTTGGTTCCAACCGCCGTGTCTTTGTGAGACGCAGAGTAGGTGAATGGATGATCTCTACATGTGTGGTTCCCACCGTGAAGCATGGAGGAGGAGGTGTGATGGTGTGAGGGTGCTTTGCTGGTGACACTGTTAGGGATTTATTTAGAATTCAAGGCACACTTAACCAGCATGGCTACCACAGCATTCTGCAGCGATACGCTATCCCGTCTGGTTTGCGCTTAGTGGGACTATCATTTGTTTTTCAACAGGACAATGACCCAAAACACACCTGCAGGCTGTGTAAGGGCTATTTAACCAAGGAGAGTTATGGAGTGCTGCATCAAATGACCTGGCCTCCACTATCACCCGACTTCAACCCAATTGAGATGGTTTGGGATGAGTTGGACCGCAGAGTGAAGGAAAAGCAGCCAACAAGTGCTCAGCATATGTGGGAACAACTTCAAGACTGCTGGAAAAGCATTCCTCATGAAGCTGGTTGAGAGAATGCCAAGAGAGTGGAAAGCTGTCATCAAGGCACAGGGTGGCTACTTTGAAGAATCTAAAATCTAAAATATGTTTAACACTTTTTTTGGTTACTACATGATTCCATATGTGTTATTTCATAGTTTTGACATTATTCTACAATGTAGAAAATAGTAAAAATAAATAAAAACCCTTTTAACTGGTACTATATGTATAATATATACTCTAAGATTATCCTAGCGTCATACCCAAGAAGCGTCATACCCAAGAAGACTCAAGGCTCTAATCGCTGCCAAAGCTGCTTCAATAAAGTACTGAGTAAAGGGTCTGAATACTTATGTTAATGTGATACTTCAGTTTTTATTTGTAATACATTTGCAAAAAAAATCTAAACCTGTTTTTGCTATGTCATTGTGGGGTATTGTGTGTAGATTGATGAGAGAGAGAGAAAAAAATCTATCCATTTTAGAATAAGTCCGGAACGTAACAAAATGTGGAACAAAAAGTCAATTGGTCTGAATACTTTCCGAATGCGCTGTATAGCAGGATATGTCTTGATTCTTTTCTGATGGGTGTATATGTGTGTGTGTGTGTCTCTCTCTGTCTGCCTTACAGGTCGAGCTGGTGTGAAGCAGCCCCGTAACCAGCCGAGGTTCTTCACCATGGAGGGAGATGAAGAAGAGAGCATGAGTGAGTCCCCCCCCCCCATTTCACCACACCGGTCCCTCCACTTGCTGTCTTGTTGTTCCGCTTGTGAAGTGCTTACACACACTAATAGTAGAATATCCCTAGTTGTGCAAAACTATTTACTCGGTTATATGTTTTCAAGTTGGATACTGTTACCAATAACACCACATTATTGGAAGGAATCCAGGGAGGAGAATTGTAGGCCTATTAAATCTCCTCTTCCTGACTTGTTTGTGTAGGATTGACCTTGAGAACGTGCCATCAGACTGGGTTTCCTGGCTCAGGAGGGTAGGATCAGAGTTTAAATCTCACATTCAGGGGGGGATGAGGGGAACACTTATCTCCTGCGTTATTTCAGACCATTTTAAGAGACGGATTTGAAGCTTGACCCCCTGCTCCTCTTCTCAAAGCTCCTAAAACCCCACGGAGTACCTCCTCTAGGTTCTGGGAGCAGTTATAGTTCAGCCTTAAACTGCCTGCAACAAGCCTGGGAGGGTTATTGAGGAAAGGATGCTCTTTCTATAGTCAAAATACAGGGTTTGGCAACAACATTTCCCCCCCCCAATCCCAATGAGGCTTTCGCATGTTGTAAAGTACAGAGAGAGAGAGAGAGAGGGGCTGTATGTATCTATGCCCACAGTATGGAGCAGATGTTGAATTCAGTGCTTTGGCTGGCAGTGCTTTTTCCCCAGGAACATCATGCAGATCCCATTACACACTTGACAGTTATGATGTTAGGACATGTTATGTGTTAGGACAACCCTAATCCTCCCGCTTCCCTGTTACACCAAGCCCAACCCAGACGGGAGCTCACTTGGATTACTGTGTTGGTCAGGGACGTCCTCACTGCAGGGAGCGGTTGTTGGCGGGCAGACGTTGCCAAGGTTACTCAAGGGCTTTCTGGTGGATGTGTTTGTGTGTATGTGTGTCTGGGTCAGAACTGAGCATGGTTGGCGACGGACAGTGTTGTCGTGGCGCGGTCAATCACAATGCTCTGTTGTTCAAAAATCTCTTTCCCAACAGGGTTGTAATCACTACTCCCCTCCTGTTGCACAGCTGCATTGTGTTTTTTACATCGTTTATATTTTCTCTTGCATGCTTGTTTTTTACTTTACCACAACCACCAGCCTAGTCAGAAAATAAAATCTGATATATATATATATATACTCTGTAAACTTTGTTTCAGAAAATTATGATATACAGCTTGGTCCAGAGCTAAGTAAAATGAAAATAAAGTTATTATTTGAATACATTTTTGACTGCAGTGGTGCATGAAAATCCCAGAAAACACTTGTTTGTTTGTCTCTAGCACCTCCATTTTGGGAGGTGGCGATATCCTTATTTTGTCCCTCTTCTTTCCAAGCCCCTTGTCGCTACCTTCTTCTCTCCTCCTGCATTTTGTACAAGGATGTATTTAATCCCTGAGCACCGAAAGGAGTAACCTATCGAGCTTTTGCTGGAGGATGTTATAAATGAAAATTTACACCAAGTTCCATCAGCTTTATAATCAGGACGTGGCGATATGTGTTCCCTCAACCACAGCTACACCTAATTTATTGATACCATGATTAATACAAGCCTTACAGTTAAATTGGTCATGCAGTCCTTCACAGGACATTTCTAGAAGTTTTGAGCCCGTTCTTCAATAACACAGATGGATAGATTCACCCTGAAATGTTTAGACATTTTGGTGGGGTTACTTTTGTATTTACACTGTGTCTTTGGTAGTGCTTATTCTGAAAAATACAGAAATAAACTATGAAGATTTTCCTCAGAAATCTGTCCTTTCATCAAGTTTCTTTCAGGCCCCCCTTTGATTGTATTGAAGGTTCATGTTGATACTAATATTACTGTGTATTTAACATACACTGTTTTCTGTAATGACTACTTATGACTCTTTGAAAATCTAACATACAAAGGAACACAGATCACTTGTCCAGTTACAAAGAGAGATAAAGGAATCTATAAATTTTACATTTACAAGATCCTGCAACGAAGGCGTTGTAAGTTACTCTTTCTGGGCACCGCAGGTTCCAGCAGCACCGACGTTAAGGAAAACCGCAATCTGGACAACGTGGTCTCCTCCTCCAAGGAGGGGTTGGGGGGTGAGGGGGCAGCTCACCTCCCTAATGGGGGCAGTGCAGGTTGTGGAGGGGGCAGGAAGCGTCCCTTAGAAGAGGGTAATAACGGGCATCACAATAACAAGTACAGGCCCAAGAAGCGTAAGAAAATGCCCGGGCCCATTCTGCCCAAAAATGCCCTGATGCAGCTGAATGAGATCAAGCCTGGACTGCAGTACAAGCTGCTGTCACAGACCGGTCCGGTCCACGCGCCCGTGTTTGTCATGACTGTCGAGGTCAATGGGCAGCTGTTCGAGGGCTCCGGCCCCACCAAGAAGAAGGCTAAGCTCAACTCGGCTGAGAAGGCTCTGCGGTCGTTCGTTCAGTTCCCCAACGCCTCCGAGGCGCACATGGCAATGGGTCGGACGCTAACGGTCAACACAGACTTTACCTCCGACCAGGCTGACTTCCCGGACATGTTGTTTAATGGGTTTGAGACCCCGGCCCCTCCGGAGGAGTCCTTCTACCTGGGCTCTAACGGTACCAATGGCTCCTTCAGCACCCTGGGACTAGTAGAGTACCCCCTGCTAGCGAACTCAGGTACTACCGGCCTGAGTCAGTCCTCGTTAGGCCTACCACCCACCCCCTCCGTCCCAGCCTTTGTCTCCCCCGCTATTGCCAAGAACCCTGTCATGATCCTCAACGAACTACGACCCGGGCTAAAGTACGACTTTGTGTCAGAGAGTGGAGAGAGCCACGCCAAGAACTTTGCCATGTCCGTGGTGGTGGACACACAGACGTTCCAAGGCTCAGGGCGCAATAAGAAGTTGGCCAAGGCCCGGGCGGCGCAGGCTGCTCTCTCTGCCCTCTTTAACATGCAACTGGACCAGACGCCGTCCAGACAGCCCATACCCAGAGAGGGCCTGCAACTGCACCTGCCCCAGGTAAGAACTACTACTGCCGACACCACGTTCAATTAGGAGACTGTTGGATGACATGCTTGTTTCATTTGGTTATTTGAAAAGTTTTACTTTGAATGTATGGCACAGAATAATAGCACATAGTAAACTCATAACGCAGGACAAACTCCCTCTCCCCATCAAAAGTCTTGTGGAGCAGTAGAACAATTGTAGTAGTATGCAGAGACTCTTCTTTTCTCTATTTGGGTGGTTTAACCCCATGAAATAAGAGAGCAATGGTCAGATATGTCCGTTTGGTTCATCCTGCATTGCAGGCAGTATTCAGTGTTCACTTCCTATGAACTATTCTCAGTTTAATTGACTTAATGGTTTAACCAGCTCATTATAAGCCTCTGACAGGGCTTAATTGAAAAGGAGACGAGGCTTTGAGAGACAGTGGTGCATTACAGCCTTGAACGTTCCACGTTGCATTGTGTACACTCAAATCTATTTACACGTCCCTTAATCCCGTACCCCTAATCCCTCCTGCCTGAGATAACGACTGACGAGGCAAGGTAAATTAAACTGTAATCTTAATTAACATCAGCTCCTGAATGCTATTCAAACATACCTATTGATTAGACAAGCTGCCTGCTCCGTTGGCCTGTTTTCGAGCAGATCAGTCAATGAAGCGGATGGATGATTTGCGTTGCGGCGTTTAAGCTCCCTGGTGTCTTGTCTGTCACTCATCCCTATCTAAACCCTTTTATCTGCAGTTGGTATGTCTGATCCCTGAAGAAGTAGGCACCGCTAATCTATTATACTGCACTAGCCTGTCTTCTGTTCTGCTACCTGAGCTTCAGTTTGAGAAAGCAGTGTCTCTTTGGGGTACCCTGGGTTGTCATTGCCTCTGTGGTTTCTAATGTACACATTCATGTAGATTTTCAATTGATCATAGATGTTTCATCAGAGCTATATGATAAGCCAGAAGGGGATCGTCATAACGTTTGAACTTCCCCAGGAACGTTCTATTCTGTCTGGGTTTAGTCTCTGGTTTTAAGGCCTGGGTTTTTCGTCTGATGTTATGATGCAGAACCTCGGTATCTCATGCTCTGCTCGGTGTTTATTTCAGGTTCTAGCTGACGCTGTGTCCGGTCTGGTAGTTGACAAGTTCAGTGAGCTGACGGATAACTTCACATCCCCTCACGCGCGACGGAAAGTCCTAGCAGGCATTGTCATGACAACAGGTACTGTTAGAATAACTTTCTTTTTTTTACTTCAACCTGATTGTTCATCTCTGACTCTGTCAAATCGAGAGCCCCGCTGGTTCTGAATGGATCACAACGGGGGGTTTCATTAGACACTAATCACAAAAGATGTTTGTGTAATTTACATTGTAAATTAGGTATCAATTCACATTTCCTAGCTGATTTTATCACTGCATCATGAAACAAGAGGAACAAATTATATACTGTATTCAGTAGACTATGTCGTTTTATATACCATTTTTGTCTCACAATCCACACATCCCACCCAGGCACCGATGTCAAGGAGGCACAAGTGATCTGTGTTTCCACGGGGACCAAGTGTATAAACGGCGAGTACATGAGCGACCGCGGCCTGGCTTTGAACGACTGCCATGCTGAGATCATTGCTCGTCGTTCCCTCCTTAGGTACCTGTACGCACAGCTGGAGCACTTCCTCAGGTAAGTCACTGTAACCACGGAGACTGGGTTAGTAGAAACTGACTGGTCAACAAAAAAATGACATTTTACCGGAAGAAACAAATGCCAATGTAGAGAAACGGTTACCCTTTTCATACCACGCGTCTCTGTCTGTCTGTCTGTCCGTCCGTCCGTCTGCCATAGTAACATCAGAGAGGAGCAGCAGAAGTCGATATTCACGAGGTGTGAGAACAAGCAGGGCTTCCGTCTGAAGGACAACGTGCAGTTCCACCTGTACATCAGCACGTCGCCCTGCGGAGACGCACGCATCTTCTCACCCCACGAGGCTGCCTTTGAGGGTGAGACTTCTCCCTAGGTGGCTCTTCTTCTTCATTTTAAAAATGCTTCTTCTTATTTCCTTTCCATTTCATCCACAGATCAGGGAGACAGGCACCCTAACAGGAAGGCTCGTGGTCAGCTGAGGACCAAGATAGAGTCTGGGGAGGGGACCATCCCTGTGAAAGTCAGTAACACCATCCAGACCTGGGACGGGGTACTGCAGGGAGAGAGGCTGCTCACCATGTCCTGCAGTGACAAGATCGCCAGGTCTGTCTCTCTCTTTGACACCACTCCTTATTACTATGTTTACAGTTTAGCAACCAGTCAAACTGTAACCATACAGCAGGTGTCCAGTCATTTCCATGGAATGAAGAATTTACATGTGATATTCATAAAAACAACAAAAATGTAAATCTACCATTTACGCCATTATTGTGAACTTTGTCCGACTTTTCACAAGTCAGAGATAGCCGCGAAGGCTTTTGCTTGAGCAAATCACATGGACAGAAAAAGCCCAGAGAACAAGCCTTGAAGGAACAATCTAACAAACTTTACTGAGATCTAAAGTGTGTAATCAACAATATTGTTCATGATTACACACCTGCGGATTGACGAGCTGTTACAGTTCCTAGGGCACTCCCAGCAGGGATGCCATTTCCGTGGAGATTAATCAAAGGGCTAATCACGGCTCTAGCATAATCACACCTGTAGCACTGCTCTGTTGGCAGAGTGATACACAAGTGATTGGGACTTGAGTGAGGGTAGCTAGCCTGAGGAATGCACTAATCAGAATCATTTGAATAGCATCTGACTCCAGGAAATAAACACCCTTCATCACTAAAAGTGGAGCTTAATGTTCGAAAAATGGGAACTGTCCAACTGAGAGGCTATTACATATTATTTTCTTCAACCCAGGTTGCATTATCAGGTGGAGAAAAACCGGGTACAAGTAGACATTTTCAAATTCAACCTCTGCGTTCAGATTGATCAAAATGTCCAGGGTAGAATCCCGAAATGTCAAGAGTTTTTAAAACTTAGACTTGGGTCTTATTCATATCTTGCGCTCAGGAACATCTGTGCTTTGTGGTGGTGAGGCTCAAAAGGTCATGTGACTCATAAAGCAGTGCCTCCCTATGAACACCACTTCTCACTGCCGCCCTTCTCTCAGGTGGAACGTAGTAGGGATCCAGGGCTCTCTGATGTGTTACTTCACAGAGCCCGTCTACTTCTCCAGCATCATCCTGGGCAGCTTGTACCACGCAGACCACCTCTCCAGAGCCATGTACCAGAGGATCGCTGACATTGAGGACCTGCCTCAGACGTTCAACCTCAACCGGCCACTTCTGAGCGGTAAGGGGTCTGGCTGTCGTCCTACTCATCCCACATCCTGCTCCCACTTAGTTTATATCAGACAACAGCCCCTGGATTGTCCTGAAAACCACACAGTACCAATCAAAAGATTGGACGCACCTACTAGTTCAAGGGTTTTTCTTTATTTGTTCTATTTTCTACATTGTAGAATAATAGTGAAGACATCAAACCTATGAAAGAACACATATGGAATCATATGGCCCTTACACTCCCTGGAGGTGTATGGCCCTTACACTCCCTGTTGAAAAACAAATGATAGTCCCACTAAGCGCAAACCAGATGGGATGGCATATTGCTGCAGAATGCTGTGGTAGCCATGCTGGTTAAGTCTGCCTAGAATTCTAAATATATTGCTGACAGTGTCACCAGCAAAGCACCCCCATACCATCACACCTCCTCCTCCATGCTTCACGGTGGGAACTACACATGCAGAGATCATCCGTTCACCTACTCTGTGTCTCACAAAGAAATGGTGGTTGGAACCAAAAATCTCAAATTTGGACTCATCAGACCAAAGGACAGATTTCCACCTGTCTAATGTCCATTGCTTGTGAATTTTGGCCCAAGCAAGTCTCTTGTCCTTTAGTAGTGGTTTCTTTGCAGCAATTCGACCACGAGGGCCTGATTCATGCAGTCTCCTCTGAACAGTTGATGTTGAGATGTGTCTGTTACTTAAACTCTGTGAAGCATTTATTTGCGCTGCCATTTCTGAGGCTGGTAACTCTAATGAATTTATCCTCTGCAGCAGAGGTACTGTAACTCTTCCTTTCCTGTGGCGGTCCTCATGAGAACCAGTTTCATCGTAGCGCTTGAGGGTTTTTGTGTCTGCACTGAAATTTTCCACATTGACTGACCGTCAAAGTACTGATGGACTGTCATTTCTCTTTGCTTATTTGAGCTGTTCTTGCCATAATATTGACTTGGTCTTTTATCAAATAGGGCTATCTTCTGTAGACCACCCCTACCTTGTTACTGATTGGTTCAAACGCATTAAGAAGGAAAGAAATTCCACAAAATAACTTTTAACAAGGCACACCTTTTAATTGAAATGCATTCCAGGTGACTACCTCAAGAAGCTGGTTGAGAGATTGCCAAGAATGTGCAAAGCTGTCATCAAGGCACAGGGTGGCTACTTTGAAGGATCTCAAATATAAAATTACTACATGATTCCATGTGTTATTTCATAGTTTTGATGTCTTCACTATTCTACAATGCATAAAATAGTACAAATTAAGAATAACCCTTGAATGAGTAGGTGTGTCCAAACTTTTGACTGGTGCTGTATATCTCACAAAGGAATCTTTTTACGTCACTTTCTCTTCTCTGCAGGAATAAGCAACGCAGAAGCACGGCAACCGGGTAAAGCTCCTAACTTCAGTGTGAACTGGGCTGTGGGAGACCAGGGGTTGGAGGTTATCAACGCCATGACAGGCAAGGACGACTTGGGACGGCCCTCGAGGCTCTGCAAGCACGCCCTCTACAGCCGCTGGGTGCGCCTATACTGCAAGGTAGGCTACTTATTAACCCGCACAACAGCTTATATACTCTCAGGTGGCTGTTGCTGTGCGTGGCTGGGTCGTTGAGACTTATTATGTTCCAAGAACTCCATTTAAAAGGTCTGTTTGTTCACTTGATTGTTGAATCATTTCTTACTGTGTTATATTCTTGTCCAATTAAAACCTCTCTCTTCCTGCTTTTTAGCTTTCACAGACTCTGAGAATCAAAGGTGCCAAACCCAGCTTGTACCATGACGCCAAACAGGCAGCGTTGGAGTACCATGCTGCCAAGCAGACTCTGACCAAGGAATTCCACAAGGCAGGACTGGGAGCCTGGGTCAAGAAGCCTATCGAACAGGACCAGTTCTCACTTCAGTCCTGAGTGGGTTGTTTTCATAGAAATAGAATGACTATGTTGTTCTAAAATGTGTATGGTTGTTGTCACGGGAGGAAGAGGAGGCTCAGATGAAGATACTACTCCTACCAGCTGTTTCGACTTTATTTGTTCTGTGTGTGGATGACGCTCACCCAACCCCTTGTTCCCTCTCCTGATCACTCCACTTTTCACCGTTGAGACATTGAATTTGGTTGAATTTTGTCTTGTTGTTTTTCCTCATTGACTCACTGTAAAGACTTGTTTTCATTATTGTTCGCGTCAACAGAACGATTGTTATTGATGTTTTGTTAGTTTAATGTTGTTTATTCCACTTACACTAGTAACCTAACACGTGACATACGACAGCTGTACAACTGGAAACCTGGGATTTTTTTAACGGATTTTGTTGATTACATTTTATAAATCAATACATGCAAAAATCAACTGAAATCAGTTGGCTATCTACAGACAAACCTTGTCTACACTCACTGTATGATTATGCCAAATATATAGAAAGCGTTCAAGCTCACCTCCCAGTAGTGGTCATACCAATAACTATTTTGCTGTTTTTTTCCTAAGTATTAGTGTTGTGCCCGTTCCTCTTGTCTTGAAGGCTTATGTCCTCTCTTGCACTTTTCATGTGCAGTCTTTTCTTCGTTTCTGCTGTGAGTGCAATCCTTTACATCTGTCTGAGGACGATATGTTTGTTTGTTTTTGAATAGTGGTAGATACGTGTGTTTTTTGATTCCAAGAATTTGATTGAGAATGCTTTCTGATAATGACATGTTTTATCTAAATCTATCTGAAGTCGGTCCTAATTAACTTCTGAAAAATATTTGATTCCTTTTTCCCTTTACAGTGAATGACGTAAATTATACTAAAGTGCATATGGCCTTTGAAACGTACATTTCTATGGAAAGATATTCTTGCAGCGCGGTTATTTGCTATGCAATTGCAGAATGGCTCACACTCTTGTGGTTGCCAGACGGATGCAGTGGACTTTGTGTACTGCTTTTTATTTGAACACACAGACAACATTTTGCTATCATCATGTAGCATTTGTTGGGCGCTTGACAAAAAACGACTGAAATTATTTTAGCTCATATTTAGCCATGAGTGTTGAGGTAACTTGAGCTAATTTTCTTTGTCTGTCATCATAAGCCTTACCTCACCAAAGACGATTTTTATTTGCTTTTTGTTTCTTTAATCTGTAATGTTTGTTTGAACAAAGTTTCTGGTCACTTCATTTTGATTACTGTGTTTTATACTGCTCAATGTCATCTCTTTGGACTATTTATTTGAAATGAATTGAAATGGATCCCTGTGTTAATGTAGCAATTTAAAAGTATGAAACTGTAGATCATTTTGACCTGTTCTGTGTCGTTTTTAACAATGAACATGTTACCAAAAAAAGAAAATATACCCAAACTGTATTTCTAACAGGCTCGGAAATGTTAATGTACAGTACTTTATCTAAGTATACTCATTGGAATCAGACAACTCCCGTGAAAAAGCCCATTTTGTAATTTTCCCCCTTCTGTGTTGTCATACTTCTCATTCGCACCTGGCATGTTTTCTTATTTGTTTATTTTGAATAGAGTTGTAAGAATCCACAAGAATCAAGGCAATTGCAGTTTTTGAAAGGGGACCAAGCACAACTTGTGATGTTAAAAAAAAAAAAAAAAAACTTGAACTGCATCAGTAGTGAATGGCTGGTTAACCATTGTGAATAACTTTTGATCACTCCCTCCCAACCTTTGGGTGTTCTGAGGGGTCTGCTCTACGTATGTTTGCTTTCTCTGACCAAGTTGTGAGCGTTGACTGTGAACTTTGACCGGGTCTTTTGCCGTCCTGTAATGGTTCATGCACCGTTTGATTGATGTGCCCAGTCCACTGTAGTCTCTAGAATAAGGGCCCTAATGCATGAGCTCTCGCTATAAAGCATGAGGAAAAAATTAAATAAAACAAACCAGATAAACAAAAATCATACATGTAGAAAATGAGAAAAGACCTATAAATGAGAAATATAATAAATGGTAACATAGGTAGATGTTGTATATAGTTGTCTTTATTTCATACACTATTTGCTGCCAAGTTCACTGCATTAAGTCATTTCTTATTTTATACAAAAAAAAGAAATTATATTGACAATACAATACTTTTAAAAAATGTGACAGAAATGTATGAAAAGTAAAAAGTGGCACTATGATGATTTTATAGAAAATAGTGTAATAGCAATGGTGTTAACACAATGCTAGGCAGCTGCTCTGTTTGCATTAAAGTAACTGTCCAGTGAAAATCAAACTTTAAAAGCTTATATTCTGTTTGCTCAAACCCAAATAATGTTGTTGACTCATCCTTTACTTGTAGTTGTGGACAAATAATACATTTGAGAAAACCCACTCAGTTAAACCCCATCTCAAAAAATGCTTGAAATTTGCTTGGAGAATGATATCATCCTCCTTGGCCGGGACAGGCCTGTCTGTGATTGGGTCCAGCAGCTTTTTCCTTTTTACCCCCAAATTCTTTGGTGGGGAGAAGGAGTCTATGGGAGGGCGCACAAGCGGCTAGTGTTAGCAAACAGGACAAAGCCTATACAACTATCTCGCCAGTCACTTCTATTTCAAATGTTGTGGTTTGTAAGAGTTGGCCTGCTGGCAGTTTGGAAACAGTAAGCTAGCATGCTAACGTTAGCTATCGAGACTAACTTAGCTAGCTGACTAGCCAACAAGAAAGTTAGCCAAAGTATATCCTCCACACAACAACCATATCGCCATTCCCTTATATTTTAAATCCTGTGGTTTGTAGTTAAAAGTTGGATGCCAAGAGGAATCCTAGTTTGCTGTGATTGACTGATATATGTAGCAGCATAACTGCTGCTAGCTAATTTACAGTAGCGCCTAGAAACGACAAACAAAAATACAGGAATAGTGAAAGCAATGGACGGAAACGACTCACGCTTGTAAAATAATCACTCTGCATTTATTGCTGTTATAGTAAAGTGACCTAGTAGTTCCATCATGTTTCCAAATCCTGAACATTCATACTAGCTATTTGGGGGGAAAGGGTTAGCCCTGCTAGGCTGTGTGCAGCCCTGCCCCATGTGGATTTGGTAGCTACTTTTTATTTCCAAGTGTATGCTTTTTTTTTGTTGTCGCCCCAAACCACTCTGTTGTTTCCACTCAGGCCAAGCAGGGGCACATAGAAAATCTGCTTTTTAACATCCTTATTTATAATTGAATTCATATTTTAATTAAAGGTGGACTCGGCGATATGACATAGATGCAGAAAGTAAACTGCATAGTGGGTCAATTTCTGCAACAACTAAGAGCGTTAAAGCGCGAGGCTCAATTTCTCCGCTGTTTTGGTCCTGTGGCTACCACGTAATACACAGTGTGAAGCGAACCCGTGCACAAGCGCAGATACTGTGTGAGAGCGAAGTGTTGCATCTCGCTCATTTCAATATCTCCAGTGCTGCTTGTGGCAACGTCATTTCATTGAGTCTACCTTTAATTTTAGGTAAATATTTCATAGAAACCTGGAACGCATGACAGAGACTTTAGATGTTATCTGGACAATCCCTAACACTATCTCCACATGAGGTGGTGCAGGGATGTTACTTTGTGTCATATCAGCCTCTTGCACCTGTGCTACATGAGAGCCAGATAATCTCCGTGTGGATTACCTGTACTTTCTGCCTCAACAGGGAGCAAAACAAACAGAAAATAGAGCGAGAGAGACCTCAGTAATCAGGTTCCATGCCAATTCAGGAAAAAAAATTGTTAGATGGAAATGTGGCAAATATGTTTTTTTTGCCCATTACAGTTGAAAGAAGTTAATGAATGAATGAAAATTGACAAATGAAAGAATGACGCTGGGAAGTGGCTGTGTGTCAAGGGGAAGTGGGATTAGTGGAGAGAGCTCTTCATGCTTTCCCCACTTTCATGTTTTATCTGCAAATGATGTTTCAGTCTCTAAAAGGTGAAAAATAAAACGGTTCTCCCTCCATGACCTTGACAGATGTGACTGCTGGGAGATTTGTTGTAGCCCTCTCCTGTCTATTTCAGTTCATAAATCCAAAATGATACATCAAGTTATATTATTGTAAAAGACAATGCTCTTAAGTTAACAAATGTAAATATACAGTATTATTTGGTTGTAGAACACGGTCAAAATGGAAATGACTTTCTTGGCTTTCCAATAATATTGTGTCTATTAAATTGCATGACATTGATAATACAACATGGACATAAACTTACGTTCATATAGCTTCAATTTATTTTTGTTATACCTTGTGCATACTTTTGTAACATCACCCCCTTTATTTTCCACCTCCTGACTTGGATACAGTAGTGGTCCATCCTTTTGGACATCTTTTCATTTATCACAGCTCATTTGCCCTGACGATGATGATCAACCTCCATTACCCACCTAATGGAGCGGTGGACCCAACGTACATCCAGCACTAGTCCTTAACAGATGGTAAGGAAACAGACAGAACTCTACATCAGCAGTGTTTATCCTCCCCTCCTAGCCCCAGCCCCATGCACTGCACAATAAAAACTAAACTTGAGTTCCTAACAACATTCAGTTCCTATAGCAGAATGACATCCTCATCAGCAGTATACCACCCGCACTATAACCATGCTGCTGTATTGGCCTAATGTTAGTTTTGGGAGCATCTCATTCTCAACTGCAAATAGTGGTGATACAATGCTGACTTCTATACAGTACATTGGTCATTGGTCAGCAAAAGAGAAAGCTACAACAGAATGAACCAGTGTGCCATGCAAATAGCCTTAGAATAGATATCAGATGGCACATTACACGTTGCTTAGTTGTTTATTTCATAGAATAAGTCTCCTGAGACTTGAAGAACCGCAGAACAGAAGCTAATGCCAGGCTTTCTGCTGAGGCTGCAGAAGGAAACACATTTATACCATCAGGCCACGTGAAACAGATGCCACTAAACTGTTTCATTTAAAATACAAGGACAGCATTAAAAGCTCTTTACATTAATTAACAAACTGAAGATAGGCGACTTGCAGTAGAAACAATAAACTACAATAAAAAACCTGCATCATTTAAAAAAAGATTATACAATCCCCAAGTAAATTTTTTTTACAAAGAAGGATGCCAAATTCTACGTTGCAGAGCTGACCTTGGCATGAGGTGATGTGAATGTCAGCTCTTGGCATTTGCAATCAGGAGGCAATTGTTTGGCGACATTACATGGCATTTAACTGCATTTCAGATAACAGCATGAGGTTAATTAACTAGTTCTTTGCAAAATATCTTACACTTTTAGAAGTGTCAAAGTAAATATTTAATGAGACAACATCGTTTTCCTCGAAATTTGAAGACATTTATTTATATGGCCCAATGTCTTATATGGCTGGTGGTAATGGTGGTTATCCAATATCCAGTATCCACTTTGGTCACAGGTATCTTTCTATAGGGACCACCCATCTACCATGAATCATTCATCTAAGGCTGCGTTTACACAGGCAGCCCAATTCGGATCTAATTCAGATTTGTTTTCACTAATTTGTCTTTTGGTCAATCAGATCAGCTCGGTTCTATTCCAACAATATCAGAATTGGGCTGCCTGTGTACACACAGCCTTATGTCAACAGGATTGGGCTACCTGTGTAAACACAGCCTTATGTCAACAGGATTCACACTAGTTCAAGGCTTAAATTTCTATTAAAATGTTCTGCTTGGTGGACTTGATGTACAGTATGTGGGGACAGTGAGTAGCCATGGAGGCTCTTCGGACGGTTCTATTCCAACAGTATGTATTTCCATATGGTATAGGGAAGGGATGACCTTTCCTTATTGCCTGTATGAACTCCAGTCTACCTTCCACAGGGAGGCAGGTGATGCCTAGAATGAATAAGGCCTACAGAAATTCTCTAGCTGAATGTGAAAGCCTCACAGCATTCACACATATTCTAGGGATAACATATGGGATTTCTTAGATGGTTCAGCTATATCCAATAGTCTCAAGTGGTTGTTTACTGTATCTGACCACAGTTCTTTTCATCACCACATTGGCCAATAAGGGAGACATCAGGTAATGTACAATATTCATATTTTTTTGCCTGGCCAAAAGTCTGAAAAGAAGCATACAGAATAATTAAAAAACAGACCGTCTATTTATTCACGAGTATACTGTATGGGTGATAGTGTGGCGGCTAAGATTTGCATTTTGACCTTCTTGAGACAATTACAGGTTTGCCCTTTCTCCAGTGTGGCTGTCCAGTGACGGGAGAAAGACATCAAATGCCACCAGCTTGCACCAGCTCGTGTGTAAGAGGTTGACAGATATCCTTTTAGTCTCTTACTTACTAACATTATTATCTTAGGACAGAGTGATTTTCAAATGTCCATACTATGTTTTAGTCTATGAAATGATGGGTCAAATTCATACCTAGAAGTCAGTGGAGGCTGCTGAGGGGAGGACGGCTCATAATAATGGCTGGAAAGGAGCAAATGGAATGGAATCAAACCATGTGTTTGAACAAAAATATAAATGCAACATGTAAGGTGTTGATCCCATGTTTTATGAGCTGAAATAAAATATCCCAGAAATGTTCCATACACACAAAAAGCTTATTTCTCTCAAATTGTGTGCACAAATTTTGTTTGCATCCCTGTAAGTGAGCACTTCTCATTTGCCAAGATAATCCATTCAACTGACAGGTGTGGCATATCAAGAAGCTGATTAAACAGCATTACCAATACACAGGTGCACCTTGTGCTGGGGACAATAAAATGCCACTTTAAAATGTGCAGTGTTGTCACACAACACCATGCCACAAATGTCTCAAGTGTTGAGGAAATGTGCAATTGGCATGCTGATTGCAGGAATGTCCACCAGAGCTGTTGCCAGATATAGTACATTTGCAAAGTATTTTACCTTTTCCACATTTTGTTAGGTTACAGCCTTATTCTAAAATGGATTAAATAGTCCCCCCCCCCCCCCCCTCATCAATCTACACACAGTAACCCATAATGACAAAATGTAAAACAGGTTTTTAGAAACTTTAGCAAATTTCAGCAAAGTATTCTGACCCTTTACTCAGTACTTTGTTGGAGCGCCTTTGGCAGCGATTACAGCCTCAAGTCTTCTTGGGTATGACGCTACAAGCTTGGCACACCTGTATTTGGGGAGTTTCTCCCATTCTTCTCTGAAGATCCTCTCAAACACTGTCAGGTTGGATGGGGAGTGTCGGTGAACAGCTATTTTCAGGTCTCTCCAGAGATGTTAGATCGGGTTCAAGTACGGACTCTAGCTGGGCCACTCAAGGACATTCAGAGACTTGTCCCGAAGCCACTCCTGCATTGTCTTGGCTGTGTGCTAAGGGTCGTTGTCCTGTTGGAAGGTGAAACTTCGCTCCAGTCTGAGGTCCTGAGCACTTGGGAGCAGGTTTTCATCAATGATCTCTGTTTCATCAGACCAGAGAATCTTCTTTCTCATGGTCTGAGAGTCCTTTAGGTGCCTTTTGGCAAACTCCAAGTGGGCTGTCATGTGCCTTTTACTGAGGAGTGGCTTCCGTCTGGCCACGCTACCATAAAGGCTTGATTGGTGGAGTGCTGCAGAGATGGTTGTCCTGCTGGAAGGTTCCCCCATCTCCACAGAGGAACTCTGGAGCTCTGTCAGAGTGACCATTGGGTTCTTGGTCACCTCCCTGACCAAGGCCCTTCTCCCTCGTTTGATCAGTTTGGCCGGGCGGCCAGCTCTAGGAAGAGTCTTGGTGGTTCCAAACTTCTTCCATTTAAGAATGATGGAGGCCACTGTGTTCTTGGTGACCTTCAATGCTGCAGACATTTTTTGGTACCCTTCCCCAGATCTGTGCCTTGACACAATCCTACCTCGGAGCTCTACGGACAATTCTTTTGACCTCATTGTTTGGTTTTTACTCTGATATGCACTGTCAACTGTGGGACTACATATAGGCAGTTGTGTGCCTTTCCAAATCATGTCCAATCAATTGAATTTACCACAGGTGGACAATGGAAACAGGATGCACCTGAGCTCAATTTCGGGTCTCATAGCAAAGGGTCTGAATACTTATGTAAATAAGCTATTTCAGTTTTACATTTTTTGTAAATTTGCTAACATTTCTAAAAACCTGTTTTAGCTTTGTCCTTATGGGGTATTGTGTGTAGTTTGATGAGGAAGAAATGTATTTAATAAATTTTAGAATAAGGCTGTAACGTAACAAAATGTGGATAAAGGGAAGGGGTCTGAATACTTTCCTAATGCACTGTAATTGAATGTTAATTTCTCTACTATAAGCCTCCTCCAATGTAATTTTTGAGAATTTGGCAGTACGTCCAACCTACCTCACAACCGCAGACCATGTGTACGGCGTTGTGTGAGTGAGTGGTTTGCTGATGTCAACGTTGTGAACAGAGTGCCCCATGGTGATGGTGGGGTTATGGTATGGTCAGTCATAAACTACGGACAACGAACATAATTGCATTTTATCGATGGCAATTTGAAGGCAGAGATAACATGACAACATCCTGAGCCCCATTGTCTTGTCATTCACCAGCTGCCATCACCTCATGTTTCAGCATGATAATACACGGCCTCATTTGTGCACAATATGTGCACAATTCCTGAAAGCTGAAAATATCCCAGTTCTTCCAGGGCCTGCATACTCACCAGACATGTCACCGATTGAACATGTTTGGGATGCTCTGGATATACGTGTAAGACAGCGTTGTCCAGTTCCCGCCAATCTCCACCAATTCGCACAGCCATTGAAGAGGAGTGGGACAACATTCCACAGGCCACAATCAACAGCCTGATCAACTCTATGTGAAGGAAATGTGTCGTGCTGCATGAGGAAAACAGTGGTCACACCAGATACTGACTGGTTTTCTTATATGAACTGTAACTCAGTAAAATCTTTTAAATTGTTGCATGTTGCATTTATATTGTTGATACCATTCCAATAATACCGCTCCAGTCATTACCACAAACCTGTCCTGCCCAATTAAGGTGCCACTAACTTCCTGAACAGACGTTTATCATTTTGAGATAAGGTTATTTTGAGATTTATAGCAGATGGCTTTATTCTCCTGAAGCAAGTTTGACATATCGTGGGTCAAGATGCTCATTGCATCTTGCTTTCAATAGTAAAAAGGTCAGTAATCATAATAGTTAAATTCACAAACTAGTCTTCGTCATATTCGACATCGGTCGAATTACCTGCGCAGCGTGACTGCAATAAAATTATATGGAACGTATTTTTATACCCAGAAACCAAACTCGCCCATGTCTGAGAAAAATCTGGCTTCACCAATCAAAATCGTACATGAACTATCCCCTACATTTTGCTTTATTTTATTGGTTGAAACCGTCCACAAAAATTCTACTTTACTTCCGCGCTTTTGGTTTGAAATTTGGGAACTGACATTTTGGGAGAAGCCAATCATCACAACAAGCACACACATGGTGAATATGTTATGGCCAAACTTTATTGTAGGAAATTAGTATTCAGAATGTTTTAGGAATTCTATCTTTTGTTTTGTGAAACATGCAATACTTGGCTAACTAGTTAGCAACGTAGACTGCTAGCTAGCTAACAGTACATAGCTATCTAGGTAGCCTATGTGTTCAACATCACTGCTATCTCAGCTAGCTAGTAAACTAACCTATTTTCACTCCTGCAGGTGGAGAAGAGATGGAACAGGTATTACAACTATATGTGTTTGTGTGTTGTCATGGTGGTCTCAAAGGGGGACCAAGTAATTCGATAACCCCATATAACGTTAGGCGTTGACTGGGGGGAGGGTACAGTAGGAGGCTGACACACCGACAGCCTCCTGTCAAATAGAAGATGGAGCAAGAGGAACGCTTAGAATTTATTTATCTCGTCAGGAACAGACATGGTGGTGTGTATAGCCTAAAGTGTATAACATACTGAGGAAATGGATAGGGAGAACACAAACGCTGTGTTTCATTCAAGAGACAAGACATACGTGTTTCTGTGGACCTACAGCCAGTTTCAGGTAGAGCAGAGCTCATATTAAGCATTGTATCATACTACAATCTGCATCATACTACATCCTTTGTGTGTTGTATTGTAATGGACTGTGTGATGTGGTGGTTTTGCTGTGTGTTTGGACCTAGCAGCAGGAGCAGACAGAGTGGGTTGCTGTAAACAGACTCCTCCAGCACCATGGGTTCAAGCCGGTTCACTTTGCTGATCCCGTCGCGAATAAGAACCTTGCAGGTAACGGTTTAGTATGGTTTTTGTATTATCTTCTTGCTGTAACATTCTGAACTGTCATATCTTAGCTAAATGTCTTAACTCACTTCTTGGATCATGTTGAACAAGTCTATAAGGAGGAGTGTTAAATGCTTTAGACCGCTGAACATTCTACTGTCTGTCTTGTGTTTCTATGTGTGCAAATAAGGAATAATTATTGGCTCTAGGTGTGCATTGTCTCCTCTAAGTTAGCACTCAAACTCGCCCCTCTGTGTGATGAGCCTTTTCCCAAAGGGAAACCATTCGGCGCATGCATTGCTCCTATTCTACTTACTGGCTCTTCTATTTCCGGTAGGCTGCCAGCCAGGGTCTCAATGTTTCTGGCTAGTTTTCTCAATGTTATTTAGTGAGGCAGTGGTCATGGTACCCAAACAATATAGGCCTATAGGTAAAAAGAACTGGATGGAAAATGGACAATAAGATATTCAACTTTTAATGTCTGTCATCTTGCTCATAGACTTGGTTCTTCTGGAGAAGAAGTCGGCCTGTGACATCAGGACTATGCTGCGGACGATGCTTACAGACTCGGAGAGGAGACAGACCTTGATTCAGGAGCTCATCCAGTCCAACAACCAACTTAAGTAAGTAGTTATAAAATTCATATTAAATCGTTATATTTATCATTTTAGACACTCACGGACATGCAGAACATTGCTTTTCCAGTATGTAGGAAACCTCACTTCTTGAAGCCTAATATTTTTGAACCCCCAGTTACTTGATCCTGTTTCTAACCTCTCAAAACATTCCTCCATCACACCCATCACCTTATATGATTTATTAGAATAATCTCCATGTCAGAAAGAAATATGTTTTTGGCAGGTCTGTTGTTCATCCATCTACCTAATAATATAGATCCATGATCATGTACCTGCCAGCTGTTGTCACACAATAGTCTTAGTGGACATGAGTAGTAAGCCTAATATAGTGAGGCAGAGAGGGGTAAGAGGTAGACATGGGGCCGGCTTACACCAGCTGCTCAGCCAGCAAGTGTTAACCATTGGGGCGTGACAGAGGGAGATCACCTGGCCTGAACATCAATCTATCACCATGTTAAGCCTGTTTGTCAGAGACCCTCTCTTTAGCCTGGAATTCAATCTGATATGGTATTTTTTCCCAAAACATCAGTTTGGATTCCAGGCTACCTCACTTTAGCTTCTCTCCTGGAAAGATAATTGATGGTTTTTGACTGTTTTTCTAGGATAGGTTATTGATGTATCTGACGAATCAATATATGATTGAAAGTTGGATTTTATATTTCATATTGCCCAGTTGATCACTTGAATAATTATGTATATTCTCTTAACCATTATTTCCTGCGAAAGATCTTCTGTTTGATATGTACTTATCCCAATTAGTTCAATATGCCCCATCCTCAATTTTTATTATCCAATAAAATAGAAAGGCGGCAGGTAGCTTAGCGGTTAAGAGCGTTGGGCCAGTAAGAAAAGTCACTGGTTCGAATCCGGAGCTGACTAGGTGAAGAATCTGTCTGTGCCCTTGTGCAAGGCACTCAACCCTAATTGGTCCTATAAGTCGCTCTGGATAAGAGCGTCTGCTAAATGTTCAAATGTAAATGTAGTATCACATAGGATTATTAAATCCTATCTAGCATTTAGTAAGGGTTAATTGTGTGTCCCAAAGGAGTAGGTTAATTGTGTGTCCTAAAGGAGTAGTAGCAATTCTTCGAAGTGTGACATTTCTGTCTTTGTGTTGCTTTACAATTATCTGTATTGTATCATAATCCATTATACCTGTCAGCTTTAAGTAAAGTGTTACCGGTGTTTGTTCTAGAGAGGAGGCTCAGCAGCACATTAGCCACGCTGCCCGTCAGTCCCAGAGGGTGACCGAGTTGGAGGGAGTTCTGGACGGGGTGAAGAGCAAGCTGCAGGACCTGGAAGACAGTTACATTGGCAAGGCCGCGCAGCAGCACAGCAAAGTGCACCAACTTCAGCAGGACAAGAGAGATGCACAGGTAGGTGGTGCCCTGGAAATAGCCAGGGCTGGTTTACCGGCAGACACAGATTAAGTCTAGTCCTGGACTAAAAAGCACTTTCAATTGAGATTCTCTATTCACCATGCTTTTTAGTCCAGGTCGAGGCTTAATCTGTGTCTGTGGAACTGGCGACAAGAGTTGGGCACTAATATTTTTTTTCCGACAGCACATGATATCCCCTGATTATACTGTAACTTTCTTGTTTGTCTTTTCTTGTTGTTTTGTTTGTCTGCTCTGCCTCTTGGTAGAAATGGTGCCAGGGCCTGGAGCAGAAGCTGTCTGAGGAGAAAGATGTGGTTTCCCAGCTGCAGAGGAAGCTCTACTTCACTGTGACAGAGGAAGAGAGGCGGGTTGCTAGGCAGAACCAGGTGTTTCAGCAGATCCACAAGAGATCAGCTCGGCCCAACTCGCCAGTGGACCAGCAGTAAGATAAACCGCTGCTGTCGTTAAGACCATAGATTAGGATCCATAATACAACATTTTACCCTTGCTTGACTAAATTATTACAGATTTATGGCTAGGAGGTTATAGGATTTCAAATACCTTTTATTTTCTATCAGGGTGTTGGATGTAATTGACATCTATGAGGCCCAAATGGAACAGCTCCGCGATGATATCAAGTAAATATTATATAGACAATCTTATTTTCAATGTTTTGCATCATTTTTATGACAACACCCTTTCTCACTGTAAGACTAAAGAAACGTAGACGGATGTCACTAACCAACATTCACTTCTTCCCTAAGGTCCCTCAAAGCAGATTCTGGGGGATCAAAAACATCTGACCAATCGCAGAGCAGCATGAGAATCACCACCGGGGTCTCCCCCAATCACAAAGCTCTCCTGAAGGTGACTTCATGTACTTTTGTAACATGATGAACACCAGAACTCTTCATGGTTCTGGATGACTTGTCTTGAACAGTGTAACGGCTGTTCCTCTTCCCCACATTCCATGATCATGATCTTAGTTCTGAATCTTACTTCTCCCCAATAGTCCTATCAGGAACAGTTAAAGGACACCAAAGCTCAGAGGGGGGAGCTTAGGAATGAAATTCAGCAGTTGAAGCAAGACTTGGAATCTAGACCCACAGTGAAAGAGCTGAAGTCCTACAAAGAACAACTGAGACGCATGGACAGACTTATTCACCAGAGTAACATGAGGTGGGAAAAAATTATGCAACTGTCATTCTTGGATATGACGAGCACCACAGCTTAACCCCATAGTTAACCCCTTCCTTACCTTAACCTAGAATGCTGCCTGTCCTATTGGTAGGCATATCTCATTTACCTCCACCCCAGGTCTGCTCAGGAGTTTAAAGAAGAGGGGAGGGCTGCTCTGAGTAACCAGGAGGTGGCGAAGGCAAGGGCCTTGGCTGCCAGACACGAGAAGGTACTCCGTTTATCTCCCCTTGTCTAAAGCGGGAGCGAGTATCAACTCACTTTACTTTATGTTTTTGATTCAGACTTTGCTGGACTATTTGCCTTACCTGACTTTCAGGTTCTGAATGACATCAGAGCGGTTTTGACTACTTCCGGGGCTCCACTGAGGCTCCATAGAGCGAGGCCATCAACCAGCCATCCGCTGTCCAACAGGGCCTCAGAGATGGTCGAGTTTGACAAACTCCTCTCCACTCTGGAGATGTGGGCTGACCAACTGGCTTCACTGAAGGTGAGAGCTGACTGACTGTCTATAAAGCGCATCTAACATGTATGCAGCCAGGTCCAACAGTCCAGTGTCAACTTGCCCTGTCACTGAAAGCCAGAGTTTAAGAACTCTTCATATCTACAACATCTCAGTTGTCTGTGATATGTATGGCTAGAATAGGCTTCTTTAACCACGTCTGTTTATCATTGTCTCTTGTCTAGAGACCCAAGTCTTTACTTGTCTGTCTCTCTCTCTCTGTGTGCTTAGGACCTGCACTGTGCCCTGAGTAAGTTGATGCTGAGACTGTTACCATGGCAGCCAGCAGGCACTACTAGTCTTATGGAAAGTGTTCGAGTGGAGGACCTTATGCTACTGGTGGACACTCTGCTAGAGGAGACCAACTCTGGGGAGGATAAGGTTGGTAGTCCTGGCTTACAGCAGTGGATGGAGTAACCATGGAAATTTAGACTTTTAGATGAGGCAAAACATTATACCGCAGATCATTTCTCATGTACAATGTTTGTGATATAGCGATATTCTCCAATTATTTTTCTTTCAAAAAAAAAATGTATGAAAAGTTGCGTATAGGTGAAAGCCGAACTCTTTGTGAAACAAACTCTAACCAGGTGCTGAGGAGCCCCACTAGGAACACTCTCCAGTCCATGGTGTCCCACTTCCAGAAGCTGTTTGATATAACCTCCCTCAGCGGGGTGTATCCACGTATGAACGAGGTCTACACCAGGCTTGGGGAGATGACCAACGCTATGAGGAACCTCAGGGACATCCTGGCCCTGGGTAGGACTGTCTGTCTACAACTCATTTGAGCTATTCTACAGCACCATTAGCACATACTGTACTGGTCAATTCATGTTCTCCAGAACATAACACTGAACAAAAATAAAAATGCAACAATTTAAGGAAATCATTCGATTGAAATAAATGAATTAGGCCTTAATCTCTGGATTTCACATGACGGGGAATATAGATATGCATCTGGTGGTCACAGATACCTTAACTGCACATTAAGGTGCACCTGTGTAATGATCATGCTGTTTAATCAGCTTCTTGATATGCCACACCTGTCAGGTGGATGGATTATCTTGGCAAAGGAGAAATGCTCACTAACAGGGATGTAAACAAATTTGTGCACAACATTTGAGAGAAATAAGAATTGTGTGTATGGAACATTTCTGGGATATTTTATTTCAGCTCATGAAACCAACCCTTGACATGTTGTTTATATTTTTGTTCAGTATACTTGGTTGAGGGATGTAATTCCTTTCCCACTTCTAACAATTTAATTTCAGATGACAGAGCACCCCTTAGTGAGGTGGTAAACCAGGTAGCCAGTCTGGTCGACTCCTCAGAGGCCACGGTTGGCCACGAGCTCCACGTCCTCCTGGGAACCAGTGATATTGACAGGTACAAGCAGCAGAATATATTTAGTTTTATTCTGAGTAATGTTGTTGTCATAAAATTTGCCTATTGCCTGGGGTTAAATATGTGTGCTTGTCAGTATTATTTTGAAGGTAAAGGAACATGAGGTTTTCTTCCCTGTGTTCTACTTTTTGGTTCAGGAGCTACTCCAGACTCTAGGTAGGGAAATGTTATTACCATCCAATAATGCATTTGTTTGAAATCGTTTACTGATCATGTGGTTATTAGTACGTCTATTTTGGTTGATCTTACAGATGTTGACTGTCTGGATGACATCATGCCCGTTCTGAGGTCACTAAAGTCAAGAGCAGAGTAACACCGGTGCTTTGTAATTATGTAACAATGCCTTTATGTTTTGTGTATTTGCTGGAGTGATTTTATGGCGTTCTACTTTTGATATGTAAATAAACATGAATTAATACCTCTTCCAACAAGATCTCAATTCATTAGTACAGTGAAATAACATGACATGAGAAACATGTTTTATTTTGTGATATAAACCCTTTCTCCACACCTAAGAACAAACCTTAGTTCATATGAGTTGAGAAAAATGCTGTGTACAAAAATATTGCAGGTAAGTTATTTTCAAAGCTATCCCTTCTGAGAGGGGGGAAGTTTGGCAAGTATCATTCCACACACACGACGTTAGATGCATGACGGCTCTTTACAACGTCAAAACCACTTGACCTAGACCTCTATTTAGAAAGATCATTGAGCAACAAAAAAAACATGGTTTCACTCTTCAAAAATGAATTCCCATGTCAGCAGCTGCTTCATTCTTTAGCATTTGAATCAAATACCAGGAAGGCATATGTGGCAGTAAGGCACATAAAATAAGTGTTTTTAAAAAGTAATATCAATAATACCTGTGATTGGAATGTAACACATGCGGTGGGTAGAACTTAGCTCTGGTCCATGTTCCTCCACTAATGTAACATGAGGAACGTGCACTAATGTCCTGGATCAGAGCTAGGTATTTCTAAACATGGAATCCATCCAGAAACCCACGAGTCTACAATAATAATGCATGGAATAAATATCAAGCTATATATATATATATAATACACACTACTGGTGAATAGCATATTTAAAAGACATGCAAATATATATTCTGCTATCTGCAGAATTAAGTGAAGGTTTACAAACATCTGATATCCCATTTAAAATGAATACTCAAGACAACCCGGTAAGAAAACGAATTCCGAGATTGGACAATTAAATACATCTTGAATGTCAAACAAATTGTATTTCTGTTTAGTGTAAAGTACAGTATTTTCAAAGGATAACCCTAACCAGACCTTGATCATTTGGTGCCCTCTAGCTGTAGAAGTGAAAAGTAATACAAAGGGTTACCAGTCTTAAAGAGCCTTATCAATACTCTGGCTGGTATTTGACTGACATTTGTGCTTTGACTAAGGCAAACAATGACGACAATCGGTGAATGTATTCCATTTTGTATTTATGTCTTCTGACTGATGGTGGGAGGGGGTCTTTGTCCATTTATTTCTTCACATGAACCCAGAGCTAAAGAACCAACGAAAAAGAGAAAATATAAAATCACTCATTTGCAAAATGTGTCAACACATCTACACTCCTTAACTAAGCTTTCCTATCAACTGTCAAATCAATAGTTTCCTCATCTAAAAACACAAACTGACGTTTTCTTTATACCCTACTTCCCTCCCTATCATCTCACTGACTTCACAGGTTTCTGAAGCAACAGTTGTGGTTTTGGTTAGTAGCCTCGTCACAAGTCAAGTTAACATTCTTAGCTTCCATTTCTGGACTCCTGTCAATCAGAAATGCAATCACACTGATTAACTAAAATGGCTGTATAACGCCTGCAGTCCACACACAAAATATATCATTCTGGTGTACATACATTTTTGTTAGTCTCTGCACATATGCATCATGAAATTGAGAGGGGAAATAAAGTTTGAATAGGGGAAATAAGTTATGATTGAATTAGGATAGATTGAATGTGATTAACAATGTGTAATAGAGCTTTGAGCTGTCCCAAAACATTTCAGCAATAAACATCTTGAAGGGAATTAAATAGCCGTCCTGAAAGGTATTTTACAAGAACATGCATCATGCGGTCTTTGTCGTGTTTGCAACCCTTTAGGCCTGTGATTAAGTATCAAAAACTTTTATCTTACTTTTTACGGTCTTTGTCCTTCTTGAGGTTGGCGTTAGTGTTGAAGGGCTGGCCTTGGAGCAGCTCGGCAGCTGCTTTCTTCTTGCTGAAGGTATTGATCTCGTCCTCCAGAGACCGTCTCTTCTCATCCAGCTTGCTCTTCTCCTCAGAGTGCAGTCTCTTCAGCTGCTCAAACTTCCCTTGCAACTGAGGGAAAACATCAAACGTCAGTGTTTTTAATACCTCGAATTTTGAGTGCTTTTCTAAAACCCAAAGACGCTTCTCTTCAACCAAAAATACATTAATTTAATATGAAAGATCATTGAAGATGGGTTTTCTGTGATGATTTCCCCTACAATTTTTTTTGTTACAAATCATGAGTCTGAAAGCCACGTCTAGGCCTATATGTCTCTTGCTGACCTGTATAGCATGCTGTCACAGTAGGTCACCCTGTGTGTGTGTGTGTGTGTTCAGTACCTCTCTCTCGGCTTCCTTCAGCTCAGTCTCCTTTTCCTTGACTCTCTGGACAAACATCTGCCTCATCTCCTCCTCTCTCCGCTGCAAATCTCCCAGGAACTCGTGACGCTTGGCTTCATAGGTCTCCTGCAGGCTGCAGACACAACAGTTTAATACAAATATACAGCCTCCTCTCGCTGTATAACGTTAAATGTTTTTTCACAGACCTTTTAATCTATGCAGCTTATCTAGTTATCACAGGCCCCAAATGATGATAACTGTGCGCGCACACACTGCTCTCTCCGTACCTGACTGGCTTGCTCTCTGGGTTCGTGTCTGTGAATCCCATCTCCTCCAGTTTGCAGCGGCGGTAGAGCTCGTAGTGGCGCGTGTGGGTCTGCTCCCTCAGGTCCTCCATGTTCACACAAATCAGCATCTCCCTCAGCTTCACAAAGTCACAGTGGTTCTCATTCTCCACTGAAACAAGACAGGCAGACATACCTTTACCTCCTGGCATTTGTACTGCAGAGCCATAGACACTTCACTTCAAAGAAAGCAAGCCTGAAGCCTACACGGTAAAACAGGTTTACCAACCTTGCACCACACCCCAGGGATACTGCCGAGCTTTGACCATCTTATTTCCAATCTTCACCTCCTCTGAGCTCCCCACAACAGCAAAAGGCAGGATACCCTGACATTAGCAAATAGATCATAGGCATAGAAGACACTGAGTACATTTACATGCACACTAAGATAATATTAAACAGATTTTGGCAGTAGGATAAGTATGGCATTAGTCATGTAAACACCTTACTCGGCATATCTTAATCGGAGTACGGTCAAAATTGAAGAAAGCATACTCTAGGGTTGTGCGGTATATTCTTATTTACTATATACCGGTATTGATGCATGGACTGTTTTTTCTTCTATAGTGTTATTTCAATGTTTGGTTTGTTAAATGTGATATGCGACTCATCTCTCTCTCTCATCAATATGTTGATGATAACGATGCTGCTTTGCTTCTTAATATAAATCAAAATAAAACACAATTGTATTTGTCACATCCACAAGCATTCTATAAATGACACTATTAGTTTGTGTATATTACTGTCTGCAAACATAGTTTGCCTTTACTTAGCAAATGTTTTTATTGTTAGCCGCTGGCTAGCTAATAAATGTACTGAGTCAGAGCAAACATAGCTAGCTAATACACCCTGATACCAGGGCTGTGGTAGGCCTAAATCAGCATGTGGTTTGTGCAACAGTATCTTCTAAATCAGAGAGGAATAGGCGAGGTATGAATAAGTTATCTGCGCATGTGCTAGCACCAGCCGAGCGAGCCTCCCTCTTTAGCGTGAGTGAAGTGAGTTCGGGGAAAAAAGGAAAGTAGGAATATTTGAAGTAGTTCTCATACAAACTTTAGAAGTCCAAACTCTTTCTAAAAATAAAAATAAAACATGTCGCTGTCGTAGAACATTATTTTTATTGCATATTTTCTGTATTGATCAAAGTCCTATCAGGTAGTCCCATGTGAACAAGATAATTAGGGAAATCGTTCCTCCTGCAAAGCATGTAAATGTTTTCATCAAACTACCCACAATAATCGTGTTACTGAGGTGCACTGTCTAGCACAGTCAAATTCACCACTGTGAGGAATGGAATTGCGCAGAGATCCTGAAAGATACCAAGTGAGTGTTCTACAACTCACATTCATGGCCGTGTTGATCTTGGAGACGGTCTCGTCGTCGGTAGGGAACTGGTAGATCTGGACACCGTTACTGACCAACTCACTCATGATCTTGATCTTAAACTTGTGGAGCTCGCTCTTGGAGATGGTGTCTGCTTTGGCGATGACAGGAATGATGTTGACCTACAAAAAAATACAGTTTGTCTTATAAATAATACATTTTCTTTCTAAATTGACATTATTCCCTCAAGAATCAAACAGGACATGAAATTCATTTTTCAAGAAGAAACGGAAACCTTTTGTGAAAGAACAGTACTGTAAAACACAACTTTGGGGCTCCCGAGTGGCGCAGCGGTCTAAGGCACTGCATCTCAGTGCTAGAGGCATCCCTACAGACCCTGGTTCGGCTGTATCACAAACCGGCCGTGATTGGGAGTCCCATAGGGCGGCGCACAATTGGCCCAGCGTCGTTAGGGTTTGCCCGGGGTAGGCTGTCATTGTAAATAAGAATTTGTTCTTAACTGGACTTGCCTAGTTAAACAAAGGTAAAAAAAAAAATAACAAAATACATACAACTAAAGCACAGTCAGGACAGACTTCTGTGATTGCCCAATGTCAACATTATGCTTTGTCAGCCTTGTTCAGTCCTGTCACAGTAACACAGTAGTAATTACTCATCATGCAACTCCCAGTTTTTAACCAACCGCCATGACACTTCCTAAACTGCCCAAATACTCCATAACACTAAATAAAATTTAAAACACCCCCTTAATTCTACATTTAAACAACAATTATGAAAGTTTATATTTATAGACTAATGTTGTATAACTGTGCTAGAAACAAAATCAAAACAGAGAACAAAATGCAATAGTGACAGTTTTAGTTTTAGGCCCTCACCTTGCTGTCCAGTTTCTTCATGGTGACCAGGTCTAGGGACTTGAGAGAGTGTCCTGAAGGGGCGATGAAGTAGAGACAGGCATGGATACGGGAGTCGTGGTAGTTGTGAAGGGACCGCTTGATCTTCAACTCCTCCTGTAGATACGACTCGAACTGGGTGTCAATGTAGTCCACAACATGCTGGTAGCTGCCAAAGGAAACATTCAGAGAGGACATAATTCCATCAGAAGTTGTGTAGCATATGCGGTAAAACAAGTGATTTGTGTTGGATAGAAAGACATAATAATGTGCTTTGTTTTGTCATTCAGCATCAGCGTCATATTCATTAGGGCATAGGCTACCGTAGCAAAACGTTTTGAAACGGAACACTAAAACAAGGGTTTCTTAATTAAGTTATTGGACAAGTTCAGGTAGGCTGTTAGGTTTGGTGCCTAATGAATACGACCCAGGTATATCATGACTGCACTTCTCTCACCTCTCCTGCTTGTTCATCTGGTCCCCAAAGCCCACTGTGTTGACAATGGTCAGCTTGAGTCGCACGTTGCTCTCCTGCAGGTCATAGGTCTGCGCTCGCAGCTTCACCTTGGGCTCGAAGTGAGACGACTCAAAGTTCTCAAAGTTAGTGTTGAACAGTGTGTCCATTAGGGTGGATTTGCCAATACCAGTTTCGCCTGGATAGTGAGGGAAATATTGTTTGCTAATCTTAGTGATAACATTGCTTTGTAAAATTAGGGTCAAACTTGAGGAAAATGAAAAAAACATTTTAGAGAGTTCCAAAGAACGACATTGAGGAATCTGGGCAGAGGTCCAGAATACATTTTAGAAATGAATTTAGAGGAAATGGGCCAACATTTTTTTCCCATCTAAAAAAGGGATACTGGTCTGCTGGCTGAACTTTTAATGTAACATCACAACGTTACTCACCAATACAGAGGATATTGAAGCAGAAACCTTGACATGTTGATTTGTTGACCAGCTGGTGAGGTAGGCTGTCAAAGCCAACATGGCCAGACAAGGACAGGGGCCGGGCATTTTTGTCCTGTTATAGGGAGACATAGCCTAACATTAGGCCAACTCAGTATATGATTATATCTGACTGCCTACAGCTTGGATTGGTTAACCTAGGTAGATAATCTTATATTCCTGTTTTCATTGTCTGTACACTACTTACCCACACAAGGCTAAATGTACATTTGTCTACAGTACACACACACACATTTACCTATTTCTATGAATGACACCCTACCTGACCTGTCCCTTTCTTTACTGATACTGATTGTGGCACAGATTGTGGATAGACCTGGAAAGGCTGGAGATAGATGGCAGATCAGTTTAAGCAGCATACATTTGGCTAGATTTTGTAGCTAGCACACAAAGTTAACTTTCACTGGCTGCCACATCGGCAAACTAACCCATGCGTTGGCAAACTAGCTAGACAGATCATGGCTAATTGTGTTCTATATGTATTTCATATATTCATTCTTGCTCATAGGGCGTAAACCATCTCCGGCAGTAAAATCCTGCTTTTTAGAAACTCTGGTTGGAGTTACGCTGTTAGCCACATAGCTAGCTGGATAGTAAAAAATTTACTGAATCAGTTCCAGGTCGTCTTATTGCAATCCTGCTGTGCAGGCGGTCAGATCTCACAACGCCCAGATACGTGTTTACCTTTCAGAATCACGCAGCACAACAGCAATAAAGACGACCTGGAACATAACCATGCTAACTAGCAAGCTAAACGTGCCGTAAGTTTTACAACTGTAAACATACATTATTTAGCGATTAAATCAAACACAACAATTACCCCCTGAGCAATATCCGACGTAGTCATCTCGGAATACAGGAGCTAATAGCTACAAATACTAGCAGGTTGTAAATAAAATAGCCTCAACTAAAAACTTTGAAAAATCGACTCCCTACGTAGCCATGAAAGGAATGTAGGCTTGCAAACTTTTTCCATGGCTGGGGATAGACGAGTGACAGCTTTGTTTGTGTTTAACAATAGAAACGACATATCTTACAAACATATGAGGTACTACATGTTCTGATTTTGTGATATGTATTTATCAAATTCTGAGTACATAGTAGTTATTTTGAACTGCAAGATTGTTTGCTACCATATAGCGACCCCCATAGAATGAATGGTATAAACCAATTTTCCGGAAATTCGTTGGACATACATAGTGTGAAACTAAATAGACATTTTGGTTCTTTGGGCGACTTTGACTGAAGGGCCGCTAATTTAGATTCCAAAATGGCGTTTCAAGGGTCACAGTTTCCCAATGTAGTGGTTGCTAAGAGGCGTGGACAGAGATACTTTTGAGGAGATGGAAAACGCCATTGGAATCGTATAACGTACGTTGCCCATGTATCGTCTATGGGCCGCGCGGTACATTCCTGGGATTCTGGGACAAACAGTGAATGGGAGTCGACTGGGCGCTAGCTCAAAAACACAATATTAGCATGAATTTAGTGAACAATAAGTACAACATAAGTATTTTCCGATATGTGAGATAATTAACTTGTTCTCTGAAATATCGTACAGCTTTGGAATCGTGACATTACGTACTTTCAAGGAAAATAGGCAGGTATCTCGACTCATACCCTGATTTTGAGAAGATTAGTTTGCAAGCACGATATGCGGCATTACAAGTGAATGCGATCGTTTGACAGTCTGCTGTTGGGGCGTTATGCCGCGTTCAAGATAACTGGGAACTCGGGAAAAAATGAGCTCAGACTGGGAAAATTTATTTGAACAGCCATTCAACTCGGAATTCCAACTCTGTATGGAGCTTTGACTTTCCGAACTTAAAATCACTGACTTCATGATTTGAGGTGGCAGGTAGCCTTGTGGTTAGAGCCTTTGGGCCAGTAACCGAAATGTTGCTAGATCGAATCCCCGAGCTGACAATGTAAACATCTGTCATTCTGCCCCTGAACAAGGCAGTTAACCCACTGTTCCTATGCCGTCATTGTAAATAAGAATTTGTTCTTAACTGACTTGCCTAGTTAAATAAAAAATGTAAAAACAATTTGACCGCGTATTTTTCCGAGTTCCCAGGTGTTTTGAACGCTGCATTATACCACAGAACAATGAGACAGATATTAAACCGGATGTATAAATGTGAAGCATCCGGTTGGTGTTTCCACGCACTACCAAATATGGTGATGCGAGGAAGCCCAGTGGCCGGCAGTGTGAGAAGATGGATTTTGGCCAACATTCTGCAAATTTTCTAATTGATTAAACTTTTGATCTCCATACAGTTTTATGTTTCTCAAACTATAATCTGTAACAAACAGAGTGGACTGCGTTTTGCAGACTTTACCCTTTGTCAAAGTAAAAAAAAAAAGCGTTGTTTAGAAGGAGTTATTGCACACGCGCACTTCAAAGTATGCGTTTTCTAACGAAAATATGCAAATATATGCTAGAACGCGCCAATAGGACCTCACTAGCTCGTGATTGCCTCTGCCCACCTCCTTGCTTGTTCTGCCCACCATGATTCATTTGCTCCCATTGGAAACGACAGGCTCTTGGGTTAGTTATACGTTCCTCCATTCATTGTCCAACATGATTCCTATCTCATCCTTTCTCTAATATCTCTGGGGTGGATCGCTGTGACCATATAAATAAAACGGATAGACAAGTCTGCTTGCAAAAGAGGGTCCTTCCCGACTCAACTCTGGGTGGGGTGACGGTTCTATTAATTTATATTCTGTATCAAAGAAGCACAACAAGGTTTGTGAGGATGATGTGATGGGACAACACCAACCAGGGCAGGTGAAAATCGTAATTGTACGGGCTGATTTAACTCTAGCTAATTTATCAACATAAAAGGAAGATCATTTTTTTGGTATATTAGTGGTTTACCGAAGGCTACTTGTATGTATTTTTTTTAATCAGCTAATCTAATGTAATGGCGACCGAGTGCACCCAAGAAGTGGTCGTACAATTTCTGACCGATCGAGGAGGGAGAGTGAAAAAACAGGAATTCATTGACTATTTCAAAGCTGTTTTCCCGGAAGACCCTGACCAGAAAGCAATTGTTCGGGAGAAATTCAAGGGATACGTGGACAACGTCGCATTTGTAAAATTGGAGAATGGAGTTAAATGTGTATGTTTAAAAAATAAGTATCGAGTGGAGAAAGACAGCGCGTGCAATGGCAACGGGACAGGCACCTTTTTGGAACAAGATAGCAGCACCCCTGTCCTATCCAAATCAAATAAGAACTTGATAGAAGATTGTGTACCACAACTGCATCTGTCAGCATCTTCTGCTGGGGGTGTGCGCTCTTGGGAAACCACAGCAAACAACGCACAACAAGAAATGTTACCTGGCTCAGGTTACGGAACTGACAATGCCGCAGGAGTGAGACCGCCTGACATTTCAGGAATTATATTGGAAGGTAACATTTTAGAAAGAGCTGCGTCAACAAGGTTTGTAGTTCAGAATAATAGTTTATCAGACATTATGGGAAATGCGTTAGGCCTTGGTCGCAATGGAGAGCAGAAATTGACCAAGGAGGACATTCAGACATTGCAACCGCACGACATACCGCAAATTGCAGTGATTGAGACGTCACCTTTACCTACAGCCGCGGATGGCTCTATGTTCCACTTACCCGGACGTCCATTCCCAACTAATGCACAGGACAGCCTGCTGTCCAGTCACCCTTCATCAGAGCACGGGGCAGATGAAGGCCATAATTATGATTCGCTACTGAGCAAATCAGGGAGTGACAGCAACACACCTAAAGGTAGCCATAATAACGTTATTGAGCTCATGATGAACAGCTCCCCCCAGGTGCGACGCAGCATGGTGTTGAGGAACTCCGTCTACCTGTCTGCAAAGTACAGGGACTGTGCCCGGAGCGACAGTGACTCTGCCTCTGTGGTTTCAGTCACTCTGGACCCGTTGGAACACGAATGGATGATGTGTGCATCCGACGGCCAATGGGAGAGTCTCCACCGCCTCCTTTCCTGTGAACCGAACCTTGCCATGAAGAAGGATTTTGTGACTGGGTTCACCTGCCTGCACTGGGCTGCCAAGCAAGGCAAACAAGAACTGCTGGCACTTATCGTGAACTTTGCCAAACAACACACGGTGCCCATCAACATCAACGCCCGGTCAAGTGCCGGCTACACACCACTACACCTAGCAGCAATGCACAACCATGTTGAAGTGGTGAAGTTACTGGTAGGAGCCTACGACGCAGACGTCGAGGCCAGAGATTACAATGGGAAAAGGGCGTGTCAGTATCTTACGAGCAGCGCGGCCGTCGATATCCGTGACATCATCGGGGCGGGTGGTGTCGCCGACTCGGACTCAGAGAACACCGACTCTGGGGGGCACTTGAGGTTGTCTAAAGTTCTCCAGTCTAATCCGATGCCCCTCAAACTGCACAATCACAGTGAGGAGGACACAGGTGATGGAGCAGGGCAGGCCAGACAGCAACCCTTGCGAAGGAAATCATCCCTTAGCAAGATGAGGCCCAAACTTCAGAAGATCCGCTTCAGATCTTCGCAGATAGTTCACAGCACGTCGTTCCCAGCACACTGTGAGACAGAGGAGCTTAACGGGTCCAGGAAAAGCTCATTTAAATCCAGACCCATGTCAAATCTGTTTGGCTGAAGAATGGCCTCTTAAGTACACTCGACAAAGAGCAAATAAACTACTACAGTGCAGGATGACTGACACAATGCGGTATAGTCTGATGTTACAAGTGTTTTTTTTTTTTGTGGCATAGGCCAAGTCTGGTGTTACACATACTTAAGGGTTTTTACCCCAGGCATTATATGAATATGCTGAACTAAAGGAATACGGTATTACATGATCTATTGAGTAACTGGCCAGATTGCTACCCCTGGTTAGGCTAAATATTTCTGTCTTAATCCTCTTATCATGCCGAAGTAGCCAAGGAGGTTTTACAGTTTGTCTGCTTTAACCCTTAACGTGCATGTAAAGCTGCCTGCAACCCACTGGGCAAAGATGTCAGTTCAACGTCTAGTTTTGATTTACATTTCGTTGAGTTTTTAACTAATGTGAATTCAATGTGAAATCGACAAAAAATGACACCATGTCATTGGATTTGGGTTCAAATTTGGGTGATTTTAAAAATATGAAATGATCTTCCATTGATTACTTTTTTTTCATATCCAATCAGTTTTCCACGTTGATTTGACGTCTTCATATTACATTTTTGGGGGTTGAAACGGCATGGAAACAAGGTTGACTCAACCTGTTTTTGCCAAGTGGGAAGTGTTTAAACTTCAAGTTATTTGACCACATGGTAGAAACAATGTAATTGATTTCACAATGCTTGGGAGCAATTCTATCTTATTACGGTCAGACTGTTAGTGATGCTATGAATTTATTCTCCCTTTATATTTAATTTGCTTTAAGCACTTTGATTTTAAACCGTTATTGATCCAGCTTTCCTGCGGTGGATGCCATTCAGTCCACCTGAAAGACTTGAGATGGGAATTTACTTCCTCTTTGTGTTCAAGTGGAGGATTGGAGGGCAATGAAAAGGCCTCTGGTCCTTTAAGTCTGTAATCGGGATCAGTAGGGGAGCTTTATGTGTCACAAGGTACGCTGTTGTTGAGTGTATGGTAGGCCTGCTGTGTGTAGTGCTATGATGAAAGATCAGGTCTCATAACTATTCACAGTCCACCTTGAATTATGCTATGCGGTTATACTCACTTTATGACCTTCTGATCATAGCTCCTTATTTTGAGTTGTCTAAGGTTGCAGTTGTCTGGTATGAAGTTGTAGGCTACCCTCTGATCTGTTACGCACCAGTGGTTTTATATCAACAAGCTCCAGCTTGCTGACCCAGGAGAGCCTCTACACACAATACCCCATAATGAGAATGTGAAAACTTGTTTTTAGAAATGTTTGCAAATATATTAAATTAAATGCATAAATATCTCATTGACAAAAGTATTCACACCCCTGAGTCAATACTTTGTAGAAGCACCTTTGGCTGCGATTACAGCTGTGAGTCTTTCTGGATAAATCTCTAAAGAGCTTTCCACACCTGGATTGTGCAACATTTGCCCATTTATTCTTATCTAAATGATTCAAGCTCTGTTCAAATTGGTTGTTGATCATTGCTAGACAACCATTTTAAGGTCTTGCCATAGTTTTGACTTAAATCTACTTGAAAAACTAACTCGGCCACTCTGGAACATTCACTGTCATCTTGGTAAGAAACTCCAGTGTAGATTTGGCCTTGTGTTCAAGTTTAAAAAAAACCTTTATTGAACTAGGTAAGTCGGTTAAGAACAAATTCTTATTTACAATGAAGGCCAAACCCTAACCCGGACGACGCTGGGCCAGTTGTGCGTCGCCCTATGGGACTTCCAATCACGGCCGGTTGTGATACAGCCTGGAAACGAACCAGGGTCTGTAGTGACGTCTCTAGCACTGAGATGCAGTGCCTTAGACCGCTGTACCACTCGGGAGGTTATTGTCCTGCTGAAAGGTGAATTCATCTCCCAGTGTCTGGTGGAAAGCTGACTGAACCAGGTTTTCCTCTAGGATTTTACCTGTGCTTAGTGCCATTCCATTAATTTTAATTTTAAAAAATTATCCTGAAAAAATTGCCAGTCCTTAATGATTACAAGCATACCCATAACATGGTGCAGCCACAACTATGCTTGAAAATATGGTGAGTGGTACTCAGTAATGTGTTATGTTTCAGGCAAATCCAATAACACTTTGTATTCAGGACAAAATGTTAATTGCTTAGCCATTTTTTGCAGTATTACTTTAGTACCTTGTTTATAAACATGATGCATGTTTTGGAATAATTTTTATTCTGTACAGGCTTCCTTTTTAGACTGTCAATTAGGTTAGTATTGTGGAGTAACTACAATGTTTTTGATCCATGCTCAGTTTTCTCCTACCAACTCTTTAACCATTTTAAATTCACCATTGGCCTCATGGCGTAATCCCTGAGTTTCCTTCCTCTCCGGCAACTGAGTTAGGAAGGACGCCTGTATCTTTGTAGCGACTGGGTGTCTTGATACACCATCCAAAGTGTAATTAATAACTGCACCATGCTCAAAGGGATATTCAATGTCTGCTGTTTTATTTTTACGCATCTACCAATAGGTTCCCTCATAGCCGTGGGAAGTAAAGGTGCTGCAGCACCCCCTGAAAAAATCATTTTAAAATATAATTATTTGAAGAAAAATGTATTCTTCACAGAAGTGCACTTGGCCTTTAATAGTCCTATATTAGCAGACTGATATAGCCTTCTGCAGTGCCAGTGCAGGCAAAAATATTTGTTTTTATGCAATGTTGCACTGAATTCTAACACTTTTTTTTACCCTGCACTTTTGTTTTTTGCTAATATAACTGGAGTGTATATTTTTACATATTTAGCAAATCATTGTCTCACATGTACTAGTCTAATTGTTTGTCTAGATTAGATTTAAGGCATAGTACTTATGGCATGAACTGTTTGGGGAATTTAATGTTTTCTCAGTCAATGGTTTTTATCACTGAATAGCCTACAGTAATGCTACATAGTTTACATCTGATTTTGCTACTTGATTTTATTGTACAGTTTTGTAGTCTTGCAAAATTAGCTCTTACCTTTTTTATTCTGCAATTTCTTTATATTTTTAAATCAACCACCTGCTGCTAATTATGATATTCAAAGGGCTGGAACCGTATTTCTCTTGTCTGTCTGTACATTATATTATTTTATAGCCCTCGTTTCGATTATCAAACAAAAGAATGTTAACATACAAAATCTGACACCTCACAATCGTTTTAGGTCTATGTTCAATACTCTGTCTTCAATAATGTATGCAAAGCTAAAGATTGTGTGGTTTGCATTTTTATCATTTGGAAACCTGAAAATAGCTGTGTAGCAACACTCCACATCCAACCTGACAGGGCTTGAGAGGATTTGCAGAGAAGAATGGGAGAAACTCCCGAAATACAGGTGTGGCAAGCTTGTAGCGTCATACACAAGAAGACTCGACGCTGACAAAGGTGCTTTAACAAAGTACTGAGTAAAGGCTCACACTTCTATAAATGTGCTATTTCAGTTTTTTATTTGTAATACTTTTGCAAACATTTCTAAAAACCTGTTTTTGCTTTGTCATTATGGGGAATTGTGTGTAGATTGATGAAGGGAAAACGATTTAATCCATTTTAGAATAAGTCTGTAATGAACAAAATCTGGAAAAAGTCAAGGTGTCTGAATGCACTTATTTATTTATCTCTATATATATATATATACTACCGTTCTAAAGTTTGGGGTCACTTAGAAATGTCCATGTTTTTGAAAGAAAATGTTTTGTTTTTTTGTCCATTAAAATAACATTGATCAGAAATACTGTGTAGACATTGTTAATGTTGTGAACGGCTATTGTAGCTGGAAACGGCTGATTTAAAAAAATGGAACATCTACATAGGCGTATAGAAGCCCATTATCAGCAACCATCACTCCTGTGTTTCAATGGCACATTGTGTTAGCTAATCCAAGTTGATCATTTTTAAAAGGCTAATTGATCATTCGAAAACCCTCTTTTCAATGATGTTAGCACAGCTGGAAACTGTTGTGCTGATTAAAGAAGCAATAAAACTGGCCTTTAGACTAGTTGAGTATCTGGAGCATCAGCATTTGTGGGTTTGATTACAGGCTCAAAAGGGCCAGAAACAAAGACTCTTTCTTCTCAAACTCGTCAGTCTATTCTTGTTCTGAGAATGAAGGCTATTTCATGCGAGAAATTTCCAAGAAACAGAAGATCTCGTACAACACTGTATACTACTCCCTTCACAGAACAGCGCAAACTGTCTCTAACCAGAATAGAAAGAGGAGTGGGAGGGAGTAAGGTTCCATTTGGGACGTATCCCAGGCGATAGAGCCCAGACAGTAGAGAGAGAGTTGGAGGTCTTCAGAGAACACAGGGCTTTGTGGATTTGCACACAGTGGGAGTTTGAAGTTGAAACGGCTGGCGTGGAATGTGGATCAGAATGAGTCACCAGAGGCACTGCGCCCTTGCTCCTCTCTTGCTATCTCTGTATTCCTCTCTTTCTGTCTTTTTCTCTCACTATCTATGTCTGTCTGTCAAAGTATGTTTACCTAGCTCGAGGCTGATTATCTCACAGGCCAACCAACAGGGTCAGTGTGACACAGTCTCTCTCCACATATCTGCTTACGATTCAGGTTAAGCCATGTCTAACATTTTCCACTGGATCCTGTCAGACTGATAAGGTCTGCCAGGATCCAGTGGGAGGTCCTTGATATGTTGAACGTCATTTTACATTTGATCTCTGTTCAAGCCTCAGCCTGCACATCTCATTTGAATTACCAGTCCAATACGATGTTTGGGTGTTACCTTAATAGTCTACTCCACCTACATGACTCATACCATGTGTTTTGGTTACCTCCAAATACAGACTTCCATCTAGTTTTCTATACCCCTGAAACACTCTTTACCATATAAAGTGGTTCATAAGACCTCATAGCCTTCATTTTGCACAGTCCAAGGTTACTATGCTCAGAGGTGTTTATTACCTATTTTACAAATGAAACTGTTATAGTTGACATTTACAGTGAGATATAAATCCGACCTTGAGTTGGTGCTTTCCGAGTAGGACACTGAACTGCTCTAGCAAGTCCACTAGATGGCACTGAATGGCTAAACCATTCTCGCTCTCTCTGCATCTCTTGCTCTCTCTAATCCCCTCTCTGTTTCTTTCTCCCCACCCCCTCTTTCCTCTCTCTCTCTCACTCTCTCTCCCTCTGTCTGTCTCTCTCCCCTCTTTCTCACTGGTTAATATCATAGATGAGAGTGTATCATAAATTCAGCGGGAGGTGTAATAAATCCTATGTGGCTTAGCCTTCACATTGTCACGTACAGTCGCTAGCTGTGTTAATGAGGACACTTAATCTGACACTGCTGGGGATTGAAATGGGATGTGGGGTACATGAATCAACCGCTCTGACTAGATGACTCTGCCATCCCAAATGGCACCCTATCCCCTATATACTGCACTACTTTTGAGGGCTCTGGTCAAAAGTAGTGCACTATAGGGAATAGGGTGCCATCTGGGATGTTCACTATGACCCTGACTAGACAATGGAGACTAACTGAGCTATACCATATGCCCTTATTCGATTTAATCTGATTCAAGTCTCTCTGATCTAAAGTAAAAATGCAATTTAATTTGTTGCCTTCTACCAATGTGTCCCATTCACACTGGCAGACTTACCATTTGGCAGACGAGGCAATTGCCTCAGGCTTCACATCATCAAGGGGCCTCTTGAGCTGGGCATAAAATAAAATAATTTCTCCGCTTGAGGCTCCCCCATGGTCCATTCGAGGCATAATAAACAAATAATAAAAAAATCCTGGGCCGAAAAATGAATGGATGTGAAAGGGCATTTAGGTATACAGATAATTCCAGGATAAAAATGATTGTACTTTTTTTCCCTGAGCGTTCTTATCTTTCTCAAATATAGGAAAGACACTTCAAAACATTCTTCCTTTTGATTATATGTTTGAATATCTGTTTTTCCATGTGTGAATCTGTTATTAAGTGTATTTCTATGGGCTAATAGCAGTAAGGCCAAATTCAATGTTTTTTGTATAATTTTTTTATATCTACAGGGGTCCTACAATTCTAAATCAAATAGCAAAATGATCCTTGGTATGACCATCTTAAAACAATTCCATATGTTAGCTTATTAGTAGTCTCACGTTGCCATACCTCCAAAATCATGTCGCTCTCACGCCTTTGAATGGGACACAGGCTCCCAGCAGCAAGATTATGATTGGATGTTACATTTAAAGAACCCTCCGCCACACATGCCCGTTGGTGCTACGATATGTTCGTCATTGTTGTCAGACTGGGAAGGACACAGTTTGCAGAGAGTTGGTCCATATGCTAGTTTGCAACATTGCAGAAAATTGAAGAAAACCTGAAGGAAAAACGTAATTGTGTTTCGTCAGACGTGTGCTCTATACACACATTCCACATACTGTACATGTCGCTCTTGCTGCTGGTGATTCTCTGATCCACCTCTACGCAGACAACTCCATTCTGTATACTTCTGGCCCTTCTTTGGACACTGTGTTAACAAACCTGCAGACGGGCTTCAATGCCATACAACACTCCTTCCGTGGCCTCCAACTGCTCTTAAATGCTAGTAAAACTAAATGCATGCTTTTAAACCGATCGCTGCCCGCACCCGCCCGCCTGACTAGCATCACTACTCTGGACGGTTCTGACTTAGAATATGTGGACAACTACAAATACCTAGGTGTCTGGTTAGACTGTAAACTCTCCTTCCAGACTCACATTAGGCATCTCCAATCCAAAATTAAATCTAGAATCGGCTTCCTATTTCGCAACAAAGCCTCCTTCACCCATGCTGCTAAACATACTCTCGTAAAACTGACTTTTCTACCGATCCTTGACTTCGGCGATGTCATTTACAAAATAGCTTCCAACACTCTACTCAGCAAATTAGATGTAGTCTATCACAGTGCCATCCGTTTTGTCACCAAAGCCCCATATACTACCCACCACTGCTACCTGTATGCTCTCGTTGGCTGGCCCTCGCTTCATATTCGTCGCCAAACCCACTGGCTCCAGGTCATCCATAATTCTTTGCTAGGTAAAGCACCGCCTTATCTCAGCTCACTGGTCACCATAGCAACACCCACCCTTAGCACGCGCTCCAGCAGGTATATTTCACTGGTCACTCCCAAAGCCAACACTTCCTTTGGCTGCTTTTCCTTCCAGTTCTCTGCTGCTAATGACTGGAACGAATTGCAAAAATCACTGAAGCTGGAGACTTATATCTCCCTCACTAACTTTAAGCACCAGCTGTCAGAGCAGTCTACCGATCACTGCACCTGTACATAGCCCACCCAACTACCTCATTCCCCAAATTGTTATTTATTTTTGCTCTTTTGCACCCCAGTATCTCTACTTGCACATCATCATCTGCACATCTATCACTCCAGTGTTAATGCTAAATTGTGATTATTTCGCCACTATGGCCTATTTATTGCCTTACCTCCCTAATCTTACTACATTTGCACACACTGTTTATAGATTTTTCTATAGTGTTTTTTTTCTATGGTGTTATTATGTGTTATTGACTGTACGTTTGTTTATCCCATGTGTAAATCTGTGTTGTTTTTGCCGCACTGCTTTGATTTATCTTGGCCAGGTTGCAGTTGTAAATGAGAACTTTTTCTCATCTGGCCTACCTGGTTAAATAAAGGTGAAGAAAAAAAATTGACTGTAAAATGAATCGTCACGCACTGTTGCACCTACGATACTAATCTAGTGAGCACTATTAGAGTGCCGGACAAGCAAGGAATTTGATTTGTTTAACATGTTGCGAGGCGTCACTGATTTACACCGGGTCTACACCCCTATTTAGTTATTTTTCTGCCATGAACGTTCCCAGGCTTACCCATATTAGGGAAGCCTGGTACTCGAAAAGTCTAGCTTAGTAGAAACCCAGCCTCAGGGCCCTTGGACTTTACGGCAGGGTTCCCCAACTACCGAATTTTATTTTTGATTTTATTTGCCCCCCCCAAGTCTTCTGAACAAAAATAAATAAATAATTTAAAATATATATTTATTTACACAGTGCATTTCGAAAGTATTCAGGACTCTTGACTTTTTCCACATTTTGTTATGTTACATCCTTATTCGAAAATGTATTAAATTATTTGTTCCCCTCATCAATCTACACACACAATACCCCATAACTCCAAAGTGAAAACAGAAGAAAAAAAGTATTCAGACCCTTTGCTATGAGAAATTGAGCTCAGGTCCATCCTGTTTCCATTGATCATCCTTGGGATGTTTCTACAACATGATTGTGGTAAATCTACCTGTGGTAAATTCAATTGATAGGACATGATTTGGAAAGGCACACACCTGTCTAAGGTCCCACAGTTGACAGTGCATGTCAGAGCAAAAACCAAGCCATGAGTTCGAAGGAATTGTCCGTAGAGCTCCGAGACAGGATTCTGTCGAGGCACAGAGTTTGCCAAAAGGCACCTAAAGGACTCTCAGACCATGGGAAACAAGATTCTCTGGTCAGATGAAACCAACATTGAACTCTTTGGCCTGAATGCCAAGCTTCACATCTGGAGGAAACCAGGCACCGTTCATCACCTGGCCAATACCATTCCTACGGTGAAGCATGGTGGCAGCAGCATCATGCTGTAGGGATATTTTTCAGCAGCAGGAACTGGGAGACTAGTCAGTTTATGGGACTCCACCCGGAGGGGTTGGTCCCGAGAGGACAGCCATACCCTCTGCCCGAGCCGATAAGCGGGGAGCAGGGGTCTGGTGGCGATCCGCTTGTCGCCGATACCTGGATATGGTCTTCAAAAGAGTGTCCTGGGCTCTCTTCCAGGTACAGCGACAGCGGTGGATGAACAGAGGCAGAGGGTATGCTGACTTCTTTTGCTCAGGGAAGAGCGGGGGCTGATATCACAAGGAACACTCGAAGGGTGAGAGACCATTGGCCAAGCAGGGAAGGGTGTTACAGGCGTATTCCACCGACACAAGTTAATGGCTCCAGTTGGTGGGGTTGGTAGAGACGAGGCAACGAAGGGCCGTCTCCAGGTCCTGGTTGGCTTCCTCCACCTGGCCGTTAGATTGGGGGTGGAAACCAGAGGACAGGCTGGCTGACAACCCAATGAGGGTGCAGAACGCCTTCCAGAACCGGGACGAGAACTGGGGACCATGATTGGAGACCTTGTCAACCGGAAGTCCATGGATCCGGAAGACATGGGAAGGGGCATAAAAGTGGCTTTAGAAAACCTATCCACCACCGTCAGGATAGTAGTGTTGCCGTCTGACGGGGGAAGCCCTGTAACAAAGTCCAGGGACATATGGGACCAGGGGCGGTGAGGAACAGGGAGTGGTTGAAGATGGCTAGCCGGAGCTTGCCGTGGAGTCTTATTTTGTGCACACACAGTGCAGGCAGCGACGAATTAGGAGACATCCGGCACCATGGAAGGCCACCAAAAGCGTAGTCGGACGAAAGCCTGGATGGCAGGTCCGTCTTGAGGAATGTGCCCATTCCAGCACCGGGACAAACATCTGATTAGCCGGACCCCCTTCGGTTTTCGGCTGGGAACGCTGCGCCTTTTGGATCAGGCTCTCTATACCCCAGTCGCTGCAGCCGCTAGACAGGAGGTAGGGAGGATGGTCTTGGGGTCAGACGGAGTAGCAGTGGGGCAATACAACTGTGAGAGTGCGTCAGGCTTCACGTTCTTGGACCCCTGGCGGTAGGAGAGAGTGAAATTGAAACGGGTGAATAACAGGGCCAACGAGCCTGGCTTAGAGTTGAGGCGCTTGGCGGTGTGGAGATATTCCAGATTCTTATGGTCTGTTCACACTAAGAATGGGTGTTCCGCCCCCTCCAACCAGTGCCTCCACTCCTCCAAGCCATCTTGACAGTGAGTTGTTCTCGATTTCCCACATCATAGTTCCTCTCAGCAGGGGTAAGACGATGGGAGAGGAAAGCACAGAGGTGCAGCTTTTGGTCCTGGGCTGGATTAAGATTGGGGCTGTAGTAAATCGACATTTGGGGTCCGAGAACGCCTGGTCAGCTGCTGGAAATCACGTGAAGGGAACCCTGGGAGAGGTGAGTGCTGAGAGGGAGGAAGCCAGGATGCTGTAACCCCGGATGATGCGGCGGTAGAAATTAGCAAACCCCAGGAAACATTGCAGCTGCACTCTGGATGAGGGTTGAGTCCAATCCACCACCGTTCCCACCTTGTCTGGATCCATCTGTATATGTCCTGCAGCGATGACGTATCATAGGAAGGAGATGGTGGAGCGATGGAATTTACACTTCTCCGCTTTAATGAAAAGCTGTTTCTTCAGGAGACGCTGAAGGACGTGTTCTTGAGCTGAAAGAGAAAAGACAAGGATGACGTAGAGGTAGACAAACACGAACTGGTTGGAACATCAGTCCGAATTACATATCTAAGTACTCATAGTGCCCGCTAGCCGTGTTAAAGTCTGTTTTCCACTCAACTTCCTCACGTATCTGAGCCAGATGGTTGGCGTTCCAAAGGTACAATTTAGAGAAGATGGTCGCTCCCAGAAGAGGTTCGAAAGCCGAGGAGATGAGTGGTAGTGGGAAACTGTTTTTAACCGTGATGTCATTAAGGCCCTTGTAGTCGATACACGGGCGCAGAGTTTTGTTCTTCTTCTCCACAAAGAAGAACCCTGCACCGGCAGGAAAGGCCGATGGACGAATACTCCCTGCAGTGAGAGAGATCTCAATGTACTCCTCCATAGCCTTGGTCACCGGAACCGACAGGGAGGAAAGCCGCCCCCGAAAGGGTGTGGTGCCCGGGAGAAGGTCAATGGCGCAGTCGTAGGGTCGATGCAGAGGGAGAGACGTAGCGCGGGCCTTGTTGAAGACTTCCCGGAGGTCCAGGTATTCTGCGTGAATGGAGGAGAGATCCGTGGCTCTTCTCAAGCCTGCAGGAAGACATCCCGGGGCTGGCAGGGCAGAATGGGCTCCAATCCATGATAGAACCAGTAGCCCAGTCGATCAGGGGATTGTGCTTCTGGAGCCATGAGTTTCCCCAAAACCACGGGGACATGGGGAGATTCTATGAGCAGGAACTGCATACACACACTGTGATTTCCTGATACTCGTAGGTCGATTGGAATCCTAGTGCAGGTGACTCTGCCGATAGAGCGCCCATCCAGCGCTCTGACGTCCATAGGAATGGAGAGGGGTTGAGAGGAGTTGCCCAGCTCCGACACCATGGTAGTATTGATAAAGTTCTCATCGGCCCCAGAGTCAATGAGCACCCGGAGTGATTTGGCCTGGTCACCCCACAACAGGGTGGCATGAAGAGGGGTGCGAGTAATGGGAGATTGGAAAATCCCTGTACGGCTGACCAGAGTAGTCATACGTACTAATGAGCCTGGTCTTTTTAATGGACAAGTGGAAATACAATGTCATGCAGTCCTGCAATACAGACAGCTCCTGGTGTTCAGTCTGTGTAAACATTCATCCGGAGACATTCAAGCCTTTTCCAGTAGCTTGGGCTCTAGAGGAGGCGAGTCGACCGTCCTCGGTGGTACCCGTGAGCACTCGGGTGACATTGGATTCTCTCTGAAATTACTTTGGGGGTTTTCGGGATTCCTCTGAGGCGAGTTGGGAATCGAGGGCGAGTGATGGTGACAGTGAACAGCTTCCCTCTTCCTCCTACGTTCTCGTAGCCGCCCATCGATCTGGATGGTCAAGGCTATGAGGGAGTTGAGGTCCATGGGCAGCTCCCGGGCTGCGAGCTCATCTTTGGTCACCTCCAATAATCCGTGAAGGTATATGTCGAACAATGCTTCTGGGTTCCAGGCACTCTCAGCCACCAACATGCAAAAATCCACCACGTAGTCTGCCACGCTATGGGAGTTTTGGCGTAGCTGGAGCAGTTTACGAGCAGCCTCTCTCCTGAACAACGGAGAATCGAACACCGTTCGTACTTCCGCCACAAACTCCTTCAGACTGAGGCAGACGGCGGACTCTGCTCCCACACCGCCGTAGCACAGGCGAGTGCCCTCCCAGACATCAGCGTTATGAGGTACGCTATCCTCGAGTGGTCAGAGGAGAATGATGAAGGCTGCAGCTCGAAGATGAGGGAACACTGGGAGAGAAAGGCCCGGCAGGATCCAAAATCTCCAGTGTAGCGCTCCGGAGGAGGTAAGCAGGGTTCTCAGGACACGGGTAGACTGGGAAGAAATGTCGCTAGTGGCGGGGTTGCTGAGAGTCTGGGAAATTACTGGTGTGGCTTGCTGCCTTGTAGGGAATCCACGGAATTGCTCCAGCAATGTATCGAATGCATGGTCATGGCGTTCTGCCATGGTATGGAGTCCCTCCATAAGGCATTGGCAGTAACTCCTCATGCCTTCCAATGGTGGCTCCATGCTGGGAGACAGCATTGTGGAGCTGGCCTGAGTCTGCTGGGTCAATCATGGCCAGTTCGTACTATCCCGACGCAGGATGTGACCCAGATGCAGACACAGGAGGCGGATAGTACAGTTCTCAATCATTTATTATAGCACAGGGCAAAGGGAAGGTTGAGGACAGGCAGAGGTTCATGATCAGGTCAGAGTCAGGCAGGTACAGGACGGCAGCTAGGCTCGGAGTCAGGGCAGGCAGAGGTTTGTAATAATGGGGAAAATGGGCGACACCTGGAGTGGGTGGAGACAAGCACAAAGACAGGTGAAACCAATCAGAGTGTTACAGAGAGACCTGAAAATAGCTGTGCAGCGGCGCTCCCATCCAACCTGACAGAGCTTAAGAGGATCTGCAGAGAAGAATGGGAGAAACTCTGCAAATACAGATGTGCCAAGCTTGTAGCGTCATACCTGAGAAGACTTGAGGCTGTAATCGCTGCCAAAGGTGCTTCAACAAAGTATTGAGTAAAGGGTCTGAATACTTATGTAAATGTGATATTTCAGATTTTTATTTGCAAACATTTCTAATGACCTGTTTTTGCTTTGTCATTATGGGTTATTGTGTGTAGATTGTTGAGGGAAAAAACTATTTAATCCATTTTAGAATAAGGCTGTAACATACCAAAATGTGGGGTCTGAATGTACTGTATATACAGTACCAGTCAAACATTTGGACACACCTACTCATTCAAGGGTTTTTCTTTATTTTTACTATTTTCTACATTGTAGAAAAGTAGTGAAGACATCAAAACTATGAAATAACACAGTAACCAAAAGTGTTAAACAAATCAAAATATATTTTAAATTTGAGATTCTTCAAAGTAGCCACCCTTCGCCTTGATGACTGTTTTGCACATTCTTGGCATTCTCTCAACCAGCTTCATGAGGTAGTCACCTGGAATGCATTTCAATTAACAGGTGTACCTTGTTAAAAGTTCATTTGTGGAATTTATTTTCTTCTTAATGCGTTTGAGCCAATCAGTTGTGTTGTGACAAGGTAGGGGTGGTATACAGAAGATAGCCCTATTTGGTAAAAGACCAAGTCCATAGTATGGCAAGAACAGCTGAAATAAGCAAAGAGAAACGACAGTCCATCATTACTTTAAGACCTGAAGGTCAGTCAATCAAGACAATTCAAGTGCATTCGTAAAAACCATCAAGCGCTATGATGAAACTGGCTCTCATGAGGACCGCTACAGGAAAGGAAGACCCACAGTCACATCTGCTGCAGAGGATAAGTTCATTAGAGTTACCAGCTTCAGAAATTGCAGCCCAAATAATTGCTTCAGAGTTCAAGTAACTGACACATCTCAACATCAACTGTTCAGAGAAGACTGCGTGAATCAGGCCTTCTTGGTCGAATTGCTGTAAAGAAACCACTCCTAAAGGACACCAATAAGAAGAAGAGACTTGCTTGGGCCAAAAAACATGAGCAATGGATATTAGACAGGTGGAAATCTGTCCTTTGGTCTGATGAGTCCAAATTTGCGATTTTTGGTTCCAAACGCCGTGTCTTTGTGAGACGCAGAGTAGGTGAACGGATGATCTCTGCATGTGTGGCTCCCACCGTGAAGCATGGAGGAGGAGGTGTGATGGTGTGGGGGTACTTTGTTGGTGACACTGTCAGTGATTTATTTAGAATTCAAGGCACACTTAACCAGCATGGCTACCACAGCATTCTGCAGCGACACGCCATCCCATCTGGTTTGCGCTTAGTGGGAATATCATTTGTTTTTCAACAGGATAATGACCCAACACACCTCCAGGCTGTGTAATGGCTATTTGACCAAGAAGATGAGTGATGAAGTGCTGCATCAGATGACCTGGCCTCCACAATCCCCCGACCTCAACCCAATTGAGATGGTTTGGGATGAGTTGGACCGCAGAGTGAAGGAAAAGCAGCCAACAAGTGCTCAGCATATGTTGGAACTCCTTCAACTGTTGGAAAAACATTCCAGGTGAAGCTGGTTGAGAGAATGCCAAGATTGTGCAAAGCTGTCATCAAGGCAAAGGGTGGCTACTTTGAAGAATATAAAATATGAAAAATATTTGGATTTGTTTAACAGTTTTTTGGTTACTACATGATTCCATATGTGTTATGGCATAGTTTTGATGTCTTCACTATTATTCTACAATGTAGAAAATAGTACAAATAAAGGAAAACCCTTGAATGAGTTGATGTGTCCAAACTTTTGACTGGTACTGTATATATTTTAAAATATTTTATTGTTGGACACAAAAGACTGTAAAAACACCAGCAAATCTGTTTCAAAGTACACCCACCCATACTAAAGAGATAAACAGTATGTGATCCTAAACAAATGTAAGCAAGGTTTGAAATTACTAGTTAAATATATCAGTTTGTGCTTCTTGCGGCCAATTTGTAGTTGACAAATTATTTGTAATTATGTTCCGGCCCCCTGACCAGCCCGCGGCTGAATCTAGTTGACTGTCCCTGCTCTAGGGGGACACAATACACATTTCTTTAGTAAAAAGACAGGTGCTGCTGATAATACTGCCATCGTCGTCAAGGCAGAAGAGATGTATGAGATTAGATGATACAGTTGAAGTCGGGAGTTTACACACACTTAGGTTGGAGTCATTAAAACTTGTTTCTCAACCACTCCACAAATTTTTTTGTTAACAAACTATAGTTTTGGCAAGTCGGTTAGACACAAGTAATTTTTCCAATTGTTTATAGACAGATTATTTCACTTATAATTCACTGTATCACTATTCCAGTGGGTCCGAAGTTTGCATACACTAAATTGACTATGCCTTTAAACAGCTTGGAAAATTCCAGAAAATTATGTCATGACTTTAGAAGCTTCTGATAGGCGAATTGACATAATTTGAGTCAATTGGAGGTGTACCTGTGGATGTATTTCAAGGCCTACCTTCAAACTCAGTGCCTCTTTGCTTGACCTCATGGGGAAATCAAAAGAAATCAGCCAAGACCTCAGAAAAAAAATTGTAGACCTTCACAAGTCTGGTTCATCCTTGGGAGCAATTCCCAAACGCCTGAAGGTACCACGTTCATCTGTACAAACAATAGTACGCAAGTATAAACACCATGGGACCACGCAGCCATCAAACCGCTCAGGAAGGAGAAGCGTTCCGTTTCCTAGAGATGAACGTACTATGGTGCGAAAAGTGCAAATCAATCCCAGAACAACAGCAAAGGACCTTGTGAAGATGCTGGAGGAAACAGGTACAAAATTATCTATATCCACAGTAAAACGAGTCCTATATCGACATAACCTGACAGGCCGCTCCACAAGGAAGAAGCCACTCTTCAAAACCGCCACATAAAAGCCAGACTACGGTTTGCAACTGCACTGGGGACAAAGATCCCACTTTTTGGAGAAATGTCCTCTGGTCTGATGAAACAAAAATAGAACTGTTTGGCCATAATGACCATCATTATGTTTGGAGGACAACGGGGGAGGCTTGCAAGCTGAAGAACATCATCCCAATCGTGATGCATAGGGGTGGCAGCATCATGTTGTGGGGGTGCTTTGCTGCAGGAGGGACTAATGCACTTCACAAAATAGATGGCATCATGGGGGGGGGGGAGGGGGGGTAAATTATGTGGATATATTGAAGCAACATCTCAAGACATCAGTCAGGAAGTTAAAGCTTGGTTGCAAATGGGTCTTCCAAATGGAAAATGACCCCAAGCATACTTCCAAAGTTGTGGCAAAATGGCGTAAGGACAACAAAGTCAAGGTATTGGAGTGGCCATCACAAAGCCCTGACCTCAAGCCTATAAAACATTTGTGGGCAGAACTGAAAAAGTGTGTGCGAGCAAGGAGGCCTACAAACCTGACTCAGTTACACCAGCTCTGTCAGGAGGAATGGGCCAAAATTCATCAAACTTATTGTGGGAAGCTTGTGGAAGACTACCTGAAACGTTTGACCCAAGTTAAACAATTTAAAGGAAATGCTACCAAACACAAATTGAGTGTATGTAAATGTGATGAAAGAAATAAAAGCTGAAAGAAATCATTCTCTCTACTATTATTCTGACATTTCACATTCTTAAAATAAAGTGGTGATCCTAACTGACCTAAGTCAGGGAATTTTTACTAGGATTAAATGTCAGGAATTGTTAAAAACTGAGTTTAAATGTATTTGGCTAAGGTATACTGTATGTAAACTTCCGACTTCAACTGTATAACCCATGTAGCTGATGCTGTCTGGCCAAAAAGAGTATGGCATGTCACACTCTTTTTGGTCAGACAGCATCAAATACATGGGTTACATATAGTAAGACTGGGGTGCTGTTTCGCTTGCTCAGATGCTTTCTCCAGTGAGATAGTTTCAGCCACTTGCGAATTGACGGAAAGTTGGCGGGTGCACAGTTCGGATGCTGGATTTATTAGGGATGAACGTGCGAAGGTAACCTACTTTTTGATATTATTTGTTTGACAATCAGATGAAAACATCATGACTGGCTGTGCTTATGGTACATTAAAAGGTAATACATGTTTTAGGGGGGGGGGGGGGGGGCTCAGACTGACTTCTGCCTGGGCTACCAAATTACTAAGTCCACCCCTGCCCATTCATCATAAACTCAGCAAAAAAAAGAAACGTCCCTTTTTCAGGAACCTGTCTTTCAAAGATAATTCGTAGAAATCCAAATAACTTCACAGATCTTCATTGTAAAGGGTTTAAACACTGTTTCCCATGCTTGTTCAATGAACCATAAACAATTAATGAACATGCACCTGTGGAATGGTCATTAAGACACTAACAGCTTACATATGATAGGCAATTAAGGTCACGGTTATGAAAACTTAGGACACTAATGAGGCCTTTCTACTGACTCTGAAAAACACCAAAAGAAAGATGCATGCTGCAAGGAAGCATGAGGACTGCAAATGTGGCTAGGGCAATAAATTGAAATGTCCGTATTGTGAGATGCTTAAGACAGCGCTACAGGGAGACAGGACGGACAGCTGATCGTTCTCGCAGTGGCAGACCAAGTGAAACAACAACTGCACAGGATCAGTACATCCGAACATCACACCTGCGGGACAGGTACAGGATGGGAACAACAACTGCCCGAGTTACACCAGGAACACACAATTCCTCCATCAGTGCTCAGACTGTACGCAATAGGCTGAGAGAGGCTGGACTGAGGGTTTGTAGGCCTGTTGTAAGGCAGGTCCTCACCAGACATCACCGACATTGCCTATGGGCACAAACCCACCGTTGCTGGACCAGACAGGACTGGCAAAAAGTGCTCTTTACTGACGAGCCGCGGTTTTGTCTCACCAGGGGTGATGGTCGGATTCGCGTTTATCATCGAAGGAATGAGCGTTACACCGAGGCCTGTACTCTGGAGCGGGATCGATTTGGAGGTAGAGGGTCTGTCATGGTCTGGGGAGGTGTGTCACAGCATCATCGGACTGAGCTTGTTGTCATTGCAGGCAATCTCAACGCTGTGTGTTAAAGGGAAGACATCCTCATCCCTCATGTGGTACCCTTCCTACAGGCTCATCCTGACATGACCCTCCAGCATGACAATGCCACCAGCCATACTGCTCGTTCTGTGCGTGATTTCCTGCAAGACAGGAATGTCAGTGTTCTGCCATGGCCAGCGAAAAACCCGGATCTCAATCACATTGAGCACGTCTGGGACCTGTTGGATCGGAGGGTGAGGGCTAGGGCCATTCCCCCCAGAAATGTCTGGGGACTTGCAGGTGCCTTGGTGGAAGAGTGGGGTAACATCTCACAGCAAGAACTTGCAAATCTGGTGCAGTCCATGAGGAGATGCACTGCAGTACTTAATGCAGCTGTTGGCCACACCAGATACTGACTGTTACTTTTGATTTTTACCCTCCCTTTGTTCAGGGACACATTATTCAATTTCTGTTAGTCACATGTCTGTGGAACCTGTTCAGTTTATGTCTCAGTTGTTGAATCTTGTTATGTTCATACAAATATTTACACATGTTAAGTTTGCTGAAAATAAACGCAGTTGACAATGAGAGGACGTTTCTTTTTTTGCTGAGTTTAGTATCAGTGGGGGCCATAAATGTCTAACCTAGGCTCTGTGTATGTCCATTCTGCTCAAACCACAATGAGACCAATTCTGTGTTCAGGCCTGCCCATGTTCATTAATTATTCTGTATCATCAGAGGCATCATTCGTTGGCACAGACTTCTGTACATCTACTATGACCTTCCCTTAACCTTAGTCGTGAACATAACGAACATATTGGATTATCTGTGAAATGTTCTCTTAATGTTCTCTGATTTTGGCAGAAACCAGAGCTATGAGAAGGACTGATGCTTCTTTCCTCTAGGCTTGAGAAGGTTCTGAGGCTGACTTACCACGGAAAGCCCACAATGTGCCTGTAATGCATGTTCACTAAGAGACAGTGCTGTGGCTGTCACAGATGACGTGTACATCTATTCCCTGGATAACGATAAATCCTATTTTGCCGTCTGGCCATGCCGTATTGAAATATCTGCCGAGGCACAATCCATTTCCTCTGAAAGGCATCACAAGGGAGAGTGGTGTGTGTGGCGGAGGGGATTTCCAAGAACAATCTTTCAGCCACAGAATAGACTAGACCCATTATTTACATGAGCAGATTAATTCCTTGTTGCATTACACATCTAATTAACTTTAAATAGGCCCTCTACTCAGATGGAGAATGGTTCATCTTAGATTTATATATTACACAGACTAAGTATGCTAAATTGAATCATGAGCTGACATAGTTAAGTGACTCTCCAGTGGTTCAAGAGAACATTGCATAAATGGGAAAGGAAGCATGTGAATGGCTGTGTCTGGATTGTTTCAATTAAGGTAGTAATAAGTGTAAGTAATTGCAATAGGAAACAATGCATTGTTGATGTAATTAGTGAGACAAGAATGCTGTTTGTGTGAGTGTGCTTGTACAAATATGACAGAGTTTTCTGTTTGAACATAAACACACATATATATACACACAGTTGAAGTCGGAAGTTTACATATACTTAGGTTGGAGTCATTAAAACTCGTTTTTCAACCACCACACATTTCTTGTTAACAAACTATAGTTTTGGAAAGTCGGTTAGGACATCTACTTTGTGCATGACACAAGTCATTTTTCTCTAAACAACTGTTTACAGACAGATTATTTCACTTATAATTCACTGTATCACAATTCCAGTGAGTCAGAAGTTTACATACACTAAGTTGACTGTGCCTTTAAACAGCTTGGAAAATTCCAGAAAATGGCTTTAGAAGCTTCTGATAGGCTAATTGACATCATTTGAGTCAATTGGAGGTGTACCTGTGCATGTATTTCAAGGCCTACCTTCAAACTCAGTGCCTCTTCGCTTGACATCATGGGAAAATCAAAAGAAATCAGCCAAGACCTCAGAAAACAAATTGTAAACCTCCACAAGTCTGGTTCATCATTGGGAGCAATTTCCAAACGCCTGAAGGTACCACGTTCATCTGTACAAACAATAGTACACAAGTATAAACACCATGGGACCATGCAGCCATCATACCACTCAGGAAGGAGACGCGTTCTGTCTCCTAGAGATGAACGTACTTTGCTGCGAAAAGTGCAAATCAATCCCAGAACAATAGCAAAGGACCTTGTGAAGATGCTGGAGGAAACAGGTACAAAAGTATCTATATCCACAGTAAAACGAGTCCTATATCGACATAACCTGAAAGGCCGCTCAGCAAGGAAGAAGCCACTGCTCCAAAACCGCCATAAAAAAGCTAGACTACGGTTTGCAACTGCACATGGGGACAAAGATCGCACTTTTTGGAGAAATGTCCTCTGGTCTGATGAAACAAAAATAGAACTGTTTGGCCATAATGACCATCGTTATGTTTGGAGGAAAAAGGGGGAGGCTTGCAAGCCGAAGAACACCCTCCCAACCGTGAAGCACGGGGGTGGCAGCATCATGTTGTGGGGGTGCTTTGCTGCAGGAGGGACTAGTGCACTTCACAAAATAGATGGCATCATGAGGGGGGGAAATGATGTAGATATATTGAAGCAACATCTCAAGACACCAGTCAGGAAGTTAAAGCTTGGTTGCAAATGGGTCTTCCAAATGGACAATGACACCAAGCATACTTCCAAAGTTGTGGCAAATTGGCTTAAGGACAACAAAGTCAAGGTATTGGAGTGGCCATCACAAAGCCCTGATCTCAATCCTATAGAACATTTGTGGGCAGAACTGAAAAAGTGTGTGCGAGCAAGGAGGCCTACAAACCTGACTCAGTTACACCAGCTCTGTCAGGAGGAATGGGCCAAAATCCACCCAACTTTTTGTGGGAAGCTTGTGGAAGGCTACCTAAAACGTTTGACCCAAGTTAAACAATTTAAAGGCAATGCTACCAAATAATAATTGAGTGTATGCAAACTTCTGATCCACTGGGAATGTGATGAAAGAAATAAAAGCTGAAATAAATCATTCTCTCTACTATTATTCTAAATTTCACATTCTTAAAATAAAGTGGTAATCCTAACTGACCTAAATCAGGGAATTTTTACTAGGATTAAATGTCAGGAATTGTTAAAAACTGAGTTTAAATGTATTTGGCTAAGGTGTATGTAAACTTCCGACTTCAACTGTATATAAGCATAAATGTTAATGCAAAGGTATAACTTATTTCACTATAATTGATGCAGAGGCCTCTTCTATCATGCTCTTCTGTCACGCCCTAACCTTAGAGAGCTGTTTTATTTCTCTATTTGGTTAGGTCAGGGTGTGATTTGCGGTGGGCATTCTGTGTTGTTTGTTTCTATGTTTTGGCCGGCTATGGTTCTCAATCAGGGACAGCTGTCTATCGTTGTCTCTGATTAGGAATCATACTTAGGCAGCCTTTTTTCTTTTGTATTTTGTGGGTAGTTATCTTTGTTAGTGGCACTATAGCCCTAGTGAGCTTCACGGTCGGTTCTTTGTTTCTTGTTTTGTTGGCGACATTTACATAAATAAAGGAAAATGTACGCTCACCACGCTGCACCTTGGTCCGGTCATTTCCACCCTGACGACGATCGTGACATCTTCTTTAAACACATTGGGGCCGATTCCAACCCGAGTTAAGTGCAGGTAAATGGAACGTACTTGCCTTTGTTTATTCTGACCTTGAACTTAAGCGTGAGAATAGCATGCATGCTATTCACCCGCTATTCGTTTTGGGTGGAGATTGAATAAATAAAGGTGTGGCGGAGGTGTGTCTACAGATACTCTATATTCTGACCTTGACTTAATTACCTAATAATTCCACCACCTTTACGCGTGAGGAAACCATGAATAAGGTCTAGCAAACCTACCAGTTTCAAGTGGGAAAAAGCATGTACTTCATTTTTCCCAATAGAAATAACATAATTCTCCATGCACTGTAATTTACAACTTGATAAGAGCTATTGATAAGAGCTAGGTAAATTAGTAATCTGTTTGGAGAAGGGAATTGTAAATATAAATGACACTCGTTTCAGATCTATTTAACCTTATAATCGCTGGAGACATGTGAAACCAGTCATATGGCAGCAAACTGAAGCATATTTGGTTAGGAGCCTATAAAACGGCAGCCATTCCCTCTTACGCCATTATATATTAGCCACTATCAGTATCAACCGTCAGTAGGCCTAATAACCAAACATATTCAACTGCCAGTTTACTGTTAGTTCCCTTCAGTTGGTACAGCCTACATACATTTGCTTCCTCTGTAAACGCTGTCACTGACGTGTGATTGTTGATGAGGATCATTAGTAAAAGTTGATAGTATAGAGAAAAAACAATGTAGGCTAATGAAAATGAAGCGGAGCGCAGACCAATCCGTGACGGTTTGAACCCGATGCATGGCGGTGTCATCACACAGTTCCATTGTTAGTGCAGGCAATAGACGAGGGCATATTCTTGCTATTATGATTCTACGTACACTAATTTTCATACATTACCCTGGGTCGAACTGAATGTCGCAATTTTTTTTCCATTTCCAGAATTAATCAAAAAGGCTCTCGTGTGTAACGGCTCTCCGAACTTGTTTTTTATGATTCATTATTACTTTCCTGAACCTAAATAATATACAAGATAAGAGTATTTTTTTATCTACCAATTGGTGCTGAAACAAAGACGAATATGCATATATTTAGATGGATTTTTTTCATTGATACCTAATATTCTGAACCCGTTCTCTCGATATGTTCTGGTGAGTCTGTCGACAAAATTCTAGCTAAAAGGTACACCGTATTTAAAGGGATGGCTTAAGATAAATGAACTGGAACCACTATTCAATGAAAACTCCATGAGAAAATCTGTTGCCAGCAAGTGGGAGGGTTTTCAGCAGTTTAATTAAAATTATTCAGAACACAAGGTAGCCACACCACACCTGGTAGCCACACCCGTTCTCTCGATATGTTCTAGTGAGTCTGTCGACAGCCACACCAAATACTGAGAAGGGCGTAGGAAAGGCGTACATTACTATATCTGAATTGCCCCCCCCAGTGACAGACTGTTACCTATTGGAAACAGGTCACTCATCACTGTCTATTAGCATTTGATCTGAGAGCTCCTCTCTCTCCTTTAAAAGAGAGGAGAGAGCGAGAGGAGGAAAGAGAGAACCAGAGCGAGGAGATGGGGGAGGATCCCACCGTATAGACCACCTTATTGGTGGAATGACATGAGATTAGATATGTGATGAGATGATTAATTGCTGCAATACTTTGTGATTGACATTGAAAAGCCTTGTTGGATGTCATTGTCGACACCAGGGGGGAACATTGTGGATGATAAACATTTTGAGGTCAGGGCTTAATTGTATGGCTTTGAAAATGTCATTAGGCCTACATAGGTTTTACACACACACACACACACACACACACACACACACACACACACACACACACACACACACACACACACACACACACTACATCTAACAGCATTTGTCAACATCTAATAGACCACAGGGAGGAAGAGGGTTTTGGTACACTTCAGCTTTCATCAATTTAGCATTCACAGCCTGTTTAAAAGGGCCTGTATTCTGTTCCTGTGACTCTAGGCTTTCTCCAACACAAGAATGTACTCGGTTGCCCTTTTTAAAAGGGGATTAATCGTAATATAGATAAATTAAAGGTTCAGTTATCAATTGATTGTACCCGTGACTCACTCTACGGGCCGGAATCAATCTTTATCGCGGAAGTATTGCGTAAGATCCGCATTCAAATGTAAAGGTAATTTCCGATGCAGCGTTTACCGTGCAGCGTTTACTGTGAATGCAGTCTCCGCAAACGCGGGAACATTGCCTTTACATTTCAATCGAGCGATACTGATTGGATCTAGCCGTAAAACAAGTTAGGGTACTGCCAGCGATGCAGCTAGCAGATGGTTATGTGATTTGGGGTTTTTTCCATGACTGAAAATACTAATATAATCATTGAAGCCTTTAGCACAAGCTCATTTGAATAATAAGAACGGCAAGGTAGCTTCAAAACACACAGGGATCTTTCTCCCAACTCTGCTTCATTTTCTGCTTGATTTTAATCGCACTCTTGAACAAATATGAGGAATGAATCAATAAAAAGCCTGAATGAATAGCACAGGGTTTAATCAGTCCTATGTTCTCAGTAGGGCTCAAATACAGCCTTGCTCTTGCTGTTTTGTAATTAAAAACATGAATCGGAGCAAATCGCTAACATCCACAACAGCCATATTAATAATCATTAAACCAACAGCCACACAATACATCAGGACCCCTTTCCTGCAGTCAAATGACCTAGTGGCCTCATGGTTGAAATGTTATTAATATTTATTTTTTTAACGCCCAAAATCCAGTGTTTCTATGTCAAATGGTTTTGTTATATTTCAGTCTTCTGTGATCTATATAAAGTGTAATATTGGGATGCAAACTCAAAATTAAATACCTTTCAACTCCATATCTGATATGATACAGGTGTCTTCTTTTTTAAGCCCATAACCATGTGTGTGAGGTGTATACTTCCGTTTCAAAATAGATTTGTTTAAGACTACCAAGAAACACTCTGGGTGACCCTGATTTAGCCCACTGCGGTGAAAGGTTAACAGGTTGAGCAATTCATGATAGTCACCACACTCTTTGCAGGTATGTACTGTACAACTTAAACCTTAACCCAACCCTAACTTCTCCCTTACCCTAATCTAGCCACATGATGGACAATGCATCACCTTTTTTTCCCTGGACTTTCCTTGAGCAAGAAACCTCACGGTAGAACCACAGGGAAATGGAATCACTCTCCTAACTTAACCCTAAGTCTAGCTTCCTGTCCACATCTCAGTTCAACCCTAACCCTAGCTTCATGTCCACATCTCGGTTCAACCCTAACCATAGATTCATGTCCACATCTCAGTTCAACTCTAACCCTCAACCTTAACTCAAGCCCTACACCAAAAGTGAAATAAGAAAATAACGGAAAATAACGGAAAGACATCTGTCTTTCCCCCGCATAATCCTCTGCAGTTGGCAGCTATTTCAACCACGCAATATGAATGAAGCTGACAGAGCCAGATGTGCTTCCCTGTGGCTCTGGCTACATTGCTAATGCTAACTAGCCCCCAGTGCCTAAGCCCTGTCACTTACCCCTATTTTACATTTTTAAGCTCTTCTACGGTACAGTTCACAGAGGCAAGTTAACTCTGTGACTGCTAAATAGTTAACTAGGGGACACTCTTTAGGGCCAAACGATTGGTCTCTGTGAATTAGTTTCATTTGGATTTTATCGTTATTCAGATACATACCACATATGTGTATAATCCCTGCGGGACTTGAACCCACAACCTTTTGCGTTGCTAACGCCACACTCTGAGCCACACGGGACCACATGGAGCTATTACCTAGCTGAGGTGCCCCAGGACCCGGTTTTATCTACGCTGACTAACAGGTCTGCTGGAACGACCGCAGGGAACAAGAGGATGTCCTGTACATATATAACTAGAGATGGCTGACTTCCCCCAAATCACTGCAGTCAAGGAAATGCTATTCAGTACTCACTATATATCACACAGCAACATAGAAACACATCTGAACACGGGGTTAGTGATCTTGCGGCTCTTAATCTTTAGCTATCTGTTTGAGACTGTAATAAATTGCATTGACGCAAAATAAAAGCGCTAGGAAAAGATGCAACCTGATGCAGAGCTAAGGGTGGAAGCGTTGTCTCCGTAACACACGCATGGGATCACAACGACTTTCTTTTTGCTCAGACCTGATGCAATTATTTCTTAGAAAAATAATTTAAAAAAAAGCAGAAGAAAAAGGAAAACATGACGATAATTGACTCTTCATCCTCTGGCCATTGAGACATGGGCTGTGCTGCTGAGGCCGGCCCAGTATAGTTTATAGATTCACACTGATATAAGACTCTCCTCTCTCAGCATGGATTTATAGAAGAGCCTTACCCAATCTCAGGAATAATATGGAAACAGAGACATGGTAAAAAAAATCATTGTGTAACTCGTGAATAAAACATTGGATTACCCAATGTGTGTGTGGTCTACTCTACTCATGGTGCCTGAAGAGCACAGTGTTCTAAGTCGTCCACTTTGACACACATTAGGTATGACGCGCTAGCCTGAAGAAGGACAGATTGGTTTGTCAGATGCTTCGAAAAGACTGAGGCCCTGCTTGCAAGCTGTAGGGGTATTACTTCCACACAGTAACATAATAAATGTCATGGCCTGTCCACGACTGTGTGTGTGTGTGCGCGTGCGTGCGTGCCCGTGGTTATGAGAGTAACTGGATCCTTCTTACTTACCTAAACGTCTATACACAGAATGAGTGTCCTTGAATGAATCATCTCCCATCATTCTGACATTGCCTGTGTTTGACGTGAACCAGATCCCCCCCCCCACACACACACACACTATTGTCAATATGTTGAAAATTATAATACAATTTTGTCAACCATTACGCATTACTGTACACAGTAGATTTAAGATAATAAGCAAAACAAAGCTGTGGATAGCAATTCATTTACAATAGATTTTATTTAGATGTGTGTCCAATGTGGACCTCCTTCTCTATGCTATGAGTGAGGACAACACAGTCACATCTAAGAATCACACAATGACTAGAAACTCAAATGAATAACTACTTCATTAATTAGTACAGTACAACTAAAGAAAACTTGGAAAAGCAAGGCATCGTTCACAGTGATTGTGGTAATACAATGAATAACCTAATTACTTCAGATTAAAATGTCCTACTGAAATGTTTACATCTTGATGTATTATATTTCATGTTTATTATGTGTTATTCTTATCTCTTTTTTTTATAGGTATTTTCTTAACTGCATTGTTGATTAAGGGCTTGTAAGTAAGCATTTCACTGTATTCGGCACGTGTGACAAATAACATTTGATGTCTCTTATGTCTGCCTTTATCCAGCATTAGACTCATAACACATTCTGTATTACAACAAAAGCAGATGGAAGCTTGGAGAAGAGTCCTCTTCTCTTCAACTTTCCTCATTAGTACTCTAAGGAGCATTTGAGTATTGGCACTGTTGTTATTGAATAACTATCGTCTGGGGCATGTACCAAACTGAACCTTACACTGCTTGAGGCATGCATACACATACAGTACTTGAACAGAAAACACTTAGACAAAACATTGACGATATCCTGTATGAGAATGTTGACACGCATACTTCAAATGGATTGGAGACACCTAGAAGAAGCACAGTTAGATAATGAAGATGTGCAGTCCCTATTACCCATCTTAATTAAAAAGATGTCATAGCAAGTGTTTGTAATTCAAGCGGCCATCCAACCCGAGCACAAATGTCAAGTAGCACCCAAGTTAGAACACTCTACACTAGAAACCTCTTATCATGAGAACCACTTAGTCATTTAAAGATTCTGAATCTTCTAGTCAGATGAAAATGGCGAAAACATGAAAATATGATCCATTAACATGTTAACTACTGTTTCAGGACATTTAAAGATGAGCATCATTTTGTTATCACGGTATGGCACAGAGACATCAAAGATCACGACAACATTTCACATCAGTCACAGTGAAGTGGCGAAAGCAGGGCAGAACATCCCCTCTGGGCACAGGGAGTCAAACAAGGCAAAGGCATCTACTGTACTATTAGGAAGCTTGCTGTCAGTTTTTGTCCTTGATGATTACAACAACAGGGATTGGACACACGCATTAAACGAGGCAAGTGCAAATGAAGCTGGAATATGGCTAACCAAGTTCGAGTCTCATGGTTGTCATTGTTAGCCCTTCACCAAAGCATATTTGACATTATATTTTTGATCACAGCTATGAGGCGGTACATCTACAGATATATGGTCCAGTCCTTGATGGGAGTTAGGGTTGGACTAGGACCAGGAATTGCCTCTGGCATTATTTTAACGCAACGGCCAATTTCTTTTTCCTTGAGGCCCCCATTATTAAACAGATAAGAAAAAATTAGTTACACAGGCCCACTAGACTAAAAATGGACCAGCCCATCTGGCATTTACCCGAAATGCCAGATGGCCAGTCCGCCCCTGATGGGAGTCCAAGTAGAAGAAAGAATAATGGACAGAGGGTCCTATTTTAGACAGGAGAAAAAAAGATGGCGCTGGTTCAAAGCGATATTACTAGCTCCGAGGCACTACTAGCTCCGATGTTGTTCCTTGTGTCCTTCAATGTTTTGTTATCTGCGATTCCAGAAGAGGGAGCTACAGTACAAAAGCTTCATAAATTTGGCAGCAGAACTGGTATTGCAATATAAAAAACATAAATTCCATCACTCAATGTGCAGTTCAGCATGTGTTTAATAGTGCTTGTCGCATGGTAGAATGGATGTCTTCAGAACTGTCTTTGCGGAGGAGAAGATATGTTAGAAGATATGATATGCTGGAGAGTTGATTCCAATGCTGATGTGTTATGCAGTACTATGAGGACAGAGGTCAAGAGAGGACAGTTACAGTAGAGGCAACAACCAAAGTTTTTGCTGTAGCTAGATGTTGCTAAGTAATCAGGAAGCCTAAGTCCACAGGCTCTTGCTCTATATAGTGCTGGCTGGGGCTGACTTGGGCTGTATCCCGATACTACTAAAGTACGCACTTGTGCTCTCCTCCCCATGAATTTAAAAGCATTGGATTGGTGTCAGCCTAGGCTAGAGGAAGTTGCTACCATATTTCCTATAGCAGTGCTTTAAGATCCATGAAGGGAAGGGAACAAGTGCACACTTAGGGCCGAAGGGAAGGGTTGAGAATTGGGACGCAGCTTGGTTGTTGTTGACGCTGGAGGGAGGTGTCATGCCGTTGATCTTGGCATATTTCTAAGATCATGGTTCCTGGTTCCTCCTCTAGGCCTCCTGAAGACCAACCAGCGCACAGCTCTGTTTCCACAGCTCAGCCCTCACGTTGTGATCGTAAGTAATGTCAGCGGATTCAGCTCTCTCCCCGTTATAGAAGTAGCAGCCTCCGACCCCCTCCAGCTGAGACGCAGTGGCAGCCAGGATAGCTGTAGACGCTCCCTCGGCTGGGGTCTGGAGATGACACAGAAATAACACTTTAAAAAAGAATGGCAGGGACAGGCATGTTCTTCAGAAACATCGTGGTCCTCTGTTCCATTTTCAAAATTGTAAACTGAAAGCCCAGTTCTGTCAATCATTCGAAACGGCAACATTAACGCTTTCATAAACAGGACGCAAATACATTTCACAACTGACTTGCTAAGCAGGTTCAGTTAGTTACACCTTGTCCCCAGGCTCAGTTGCTAGAGAGGCGGCTGGGCGGACGAGATTAGAATTAGGCTATTTAGATACACGACAAACAGTTGTTACAGCAATCTAAGGCATCTGTGAGCTCTCAGGTGAACTAACACGTCTGTCTGGCAGCAGCAGCCTGTGGTGAGTGATGTGCAGCAGGCCGGGCAGCAGCAGGCAGGTTAAGTGAAAGAGGTTAGAGAGGAGGAAGCAGAGCCAGACTGATCTATTGCAGGCCATGCCTACTGCTCTGGAAAGCCCGGAGCTTATATAAGGCGCATATGGCGGCTCCTAAATGCACTGGAGGTGAAACAAATGCCAACACAGAGCATTTAAAACACTACACTCGCTGCCCGTGGGAATCTGAATTCACGCCCCTCGTTTAAACACACAAACACAATCGACAACACACAGAGTGTGAATGTCTTTGCTGATGGGAACTTCGAAGAGTTCAGAAGAATTTGCTCCCCACAATATATTTGGTCTAGAGGTGAGGTTTTTGTAACATTGAGGATGTTCCTTGAATGGAAAATGTGAATGAAGACACTGGCCCGGCTTGATTTTCGAAACAGCAGATGTGAAATAGCCCCTAATGAAATCCGTCGACAGATGGGCCACAAGACAAGACCACCAGTCCAGAAATGTGTACACACGTCTTAGAGAGCACACATAGATGTCTCACTTATAAAATAAAACACTCGTAGAGAAAGGAAAAGTGACAAACATTGAACAAAACAATATTTCATGCATTTTCATATTTCTTCGGGTGATCACTTGTAATATGGACATAGGATTGAGCAACCATCTGTGGCCAGTGGGCATCACATAGCTGCCCTCCATATTGCAGTCAGTTGGCAATACAAATGCTGCAATACAAAAGGCTGCAATACTTGGCAATCCAAACCTCAGTGGATATGAGACATCTTTCCAAACACACAGAACCCGAACGATCAGACTGATAATGATTCGGCACTAGACCCCAGTTCCAAGATAAAAGCCTCCGAAAGGAAATTATGACTGAGATAATCATCAATATAAACTCTCATTATCTTTGTGGAATATGAGTATTGAGGAAATTAAATTCAGATGTTTGTCAGGCTATCTTTATATTGTCACCCTTGAAATACTGTATATTTTTTTGGAACACTTAAAGCCCAACTAGGTAAGGCTTAATTTCCCAGCACATTTCTCTGTGTTAAAGAGGACACGGTCATCTTAAACTATTCAGGCAAACAAGCAAATTGGCGACACTGCCCCTATTAGAATGCCCTAATACAGAATGAATTTGTGACCATGTAATGTGACATTTTAGATGCAGATTCAAGGGTGATTTAAATCATTAAGAAATAAAAAAAATACCATTACTGCCACATGCATTTTGCTTGCAGCTAAATTGTTGATTGCCCTAAAATTATAAGCAGGTTGAAGTTTATTGGAACGAGTCTTGTCTTTAAGGCAGAATTGAGCGATCTCTGCTAGATGGGCCAGTTGCAAAGTCAAAATTGTTTATTTTTGTTCTTAATTTAAGGATAGGGTAAGGCATTAGGTTGAGCAGTGTGGTTAAGGTTAGGTTTTAAATGACTTGATGATTTTGTTCCAACTAGTGACCACTCTGCAGAGCTGCCTCCAGAACAAGATTCATGACGAGAAATGCTAACCTGCTAATTATAATGGGAATGACTATGTGTCGTTTGCACAGGTTCCTCACAAATTGTGATGTAGTTTTCAGAAATACACACACCCTCTCACCAGTGGAGGCTGGTGAGAGGAGGACGGCTCATAGTAATGGCTGGAACAGAGCGAATGGAATGGCATCAAACACCTGGTAACCGTGTTTGATGTATTTGATACTATTCCACCTATTCCGCTACAGTCATTACCACGAGCCCGTCCTCCGCAATTACGGTGCCACCAACCTCCTGTGCCTCTCACTCACATGTGGTTATGAATAAATTGACCACCCCATTTAACACACCCTTTAATGTGACTGTAATAGACATGCTTTTATTATCTCAGAACCCCAAGATTGCAATTATAATCCTTTTTAAAAACACATGGATTCCGTGGCAATATGACCAACAGAAAAACTCATTATGAAGCCTGAGCAGTAAAAGGCTGGACCATTCCACATGTGTTCCACCTTCTTAGTATTCTCATCAATCACCGCTGTTAAGCTTTGGTCAAGCGTAGAAGCTTTTCCTATTACCATATCTATCTTTGGTGCATTTATTTCCCCCTCGAGTACGCCAAATTCCTAAGTATTTGTAAAGGTCATTCACCGTACCCTGAACAGTCGTACAGAACTGTCAGCATAGTTTACGTTCCCCTATAGTGAAGTATAAGACTGTTAGGTGGAGTACTATTACACTGTTGTTAGTTTTGTGAAGGAATAACGCGAAACCTACACTTTAACAGTGACATTTCACGTGGCCCATATCTATAGTATATTTCATGCATTTTGTCTCAGGTTCCTAACCCTAAACTGACCTTTAAATATTTGAATGGTCATCTAGATTAAGATTCTACTTTACCCTAAACAGCATTTTGGCAACAGGTTTCTTGGCTGCCTGGGCTGGAATGCAGAGGTTGTTGTACAGGTCAGTGTCCACCATGCCTGGGTCTACTGCGTTGGATGTTACTGGGAACCCTGCTGCTGTTAACTTCTCCTGCAGATGGTATGTGAAGAGAACCAGAGCCAGTTTACTCTGAGAGTAGGCACCATGTGCACTGTAGCAGGACCTGGAGGGAGGGAGAGAGTGGGATGGAGAGAGGGAGAGAGAGGAATGGAGAAAGAGAGGGCGAGAGAGACCGTTTATCTCGGGTTAAGTCATGCTTTATAATATGATAATTTGGCAGTTTAGTTTGTCCAAAAAAACCTAAGCTAATTAACATACATAACATACTTATTCAGTATGTTGTCTACAACCTTGTTGTTCCCAATCCAATGCCCCTTACTAAGCTGTCTGCATGACTAAACCCAATGTCTATTATAGAGTGTCTGTATTGTACTGAATAGATAGACTTATTGTTAACACCATAAACACCGTTCAAAAGCAAATCAACTTGTCTGCACAAACGCACTGTGAAGGTCATAAGAGCATCAGACTGTGAAATACCCAATCTATAATGTGTTTCCCCCCTGTTTCTTTTTCTTACAGCGTGAGATTGTTTCTGGGTGGAGCACCGTTGCAGCTAGCCGTTTGTAGCCAGCAGCATCACCCACTCATTTCTCCCAGATGTGACGAAGCCATCTATCGCATCTAAATTCGCAGCCGAGGAAGAGAGACACCGCTGTTCTTGCCCTTGAGGCAAGGAGCCTCTCAGTACAGACTGTATAATAATGGTTTATCACACTATCTGTCATCGCTAACACTATCTGTCATCAAAACTAATCATTTTGTCCCGGTAAGAACATTTTCGAAAACGTTAATGTTTTTTTATTGAGGTAAATATTTTAAGAGTATCAAAAAGGGAAGTTATGGGAATCGAGAGGCTTTGTCGGTCAATGAGATTCATTGGATATAGCTTGCATCTTGAATTGAGAATGACATTCACCCGTAGCCAACAGATAAATACTACTACCACATTGGTAATGGTTTTAAATGTGCTACTTGACTGTCCATCAACCATGACTAATACCAACGAGATTACGATACCATGTCGGGATTTTTATTTCGAGAGATTGATTCAATTTCAGCACTCAATTGGACACCTGAGAACAATGTTGGAAGCCCTATACCAAATCATCTGGGTCTGTATTCATAAAGCGTCTCAGGGTAGGAGTGCTGATCTAAAACAATTCTGAGATGCTCTGTGAATACAGGCCCAGGTCCTGGTCCCTACCTGCCCTGTAGGTCTTCCATATTGAGTCTTCCAACGTAGTGTGTGGCGGAGGACATGGTGACGACGCGGGAGCAGGCGTCGTGTCTCCCAGACCTCTTCAGTTTGTCCAGGAGGAGGTTTGTCAACAGGAAGTGTCCCAGATAGTTCAGACCAAAGTGCAGCTCGAAACCGTCCTCTGTCTTTCCCTCTGGAACCAGCATGATGCCGGCTGTGAAGGACAAGCAATATGACATTTCAATCTAAGTGCTTTACAGATACCCAGCCTAAAACCCCAAAGAGCGAGCAATGCAGAGGCAGAAGCAGAGTGGCTAGGATAAACTCCCTAGGAATGTTCAATCAATATGTCAATAAGATAAAACAGCTGTCTATGCCGATATACAGTAACTGATACTTCTGTTGAGTGATTGTGAAAGGATAAATACATGGAACTGCTAAGGTCGTGGGTTCAATCCTCAATTCAAGTAAGGCTTACAGTACAGTGAGTACATACATTTTTAATTTGTGTAGGCCTAAATTCCTTTGGATAGAACTGTCTGCTAAATGGCATATATTCTTATTACGTGATCATTAAAAACACTCCCTTTATAGACGACTGACCTCTAGGTGCGCTGTAACACTTACAGACGATGGTCAACGAGACCTGTCTGCAGATCAGTCTATGGTCTCTCAAGCAGACACCTTCCCCTGATGCAGGTTGAAACAGCTCATTACTCGAACCTCAACACCATTGGCTACATGGTAATGGAGGTTACGACGATGTGTTTGTCAATAACACTATTGGACATGCCATTAGACGGCTAAAGTGAAAGAGAGACAAGGTGACATTAGGCCTTGCTTAGCTTACTAAAGCATAGGGCATAGACAGAGAAGACTCACGGCGTGACGACAACTCTACTGGCGGGGGGGGGGGGGGGGGGGGAGAATCAGGGAAATCAGAATGCTATAGGGTCCTGCGTCCCAAATGGCTCCGTATATAGTGCAGAACATTTGACCAGAGCCCTATGGGTCCTGGTCAAAAGTAGCACACTATATAGAGAATAGGGTGCCGTTTGGGATGCGTCCGGGGTCTGTGTAGCGATGACCTTTCCCCTATCATTACTCTCTCAATGGGACGACACTAACATCTGCCCTACGTCCTTCCTCCGGCATCTACTATCCATTATCCATCAGCCGGGTGTGATATGTGATGTTAGCTGCCGAGAGCATCTTGCAGACCGGTGAATTATTAATTCAGTCTGTTTGTGGGCAGAGAGTGGGTGACTGTTACCCCAAGCCAGTCAGTACTGGAGTCTCCAAAGACCTTCTCTCAATAAAAGCTATTTTGTTCAAACAAACTGCCCTGGAGGACTACACAATAGGGCTTCGCCTTAAATGCCACCATATTCCTATGGCAGAGCACTACCTCATAGTGCTATGATCAAAAGCGGTGCACTAAAGGGAATAGGGTGCCATTTCGGAGGCCCCCTAGGACCATGAGACACTATTTTCAAGGGTTGACGACAACCAGGGTTTGCTTGATTTTTCAGATGAAATAACTATGCTATGATTCTCTTTAGAGGTGAATGTTGTGGTGTATTGAATGAAGAGGTTGTTTGGTGTATAAGTACCATTGTTCACAAGGACGTGAAGTGGTAGAGCCCTGGCTTTAAACCTTTGGACAAACTGCCGTACCGACTTTAGGGAACACAGGTCCAGGAACAGAAACTCCACTGTGAACAGAACACAAAAACAACATTAACATTCTTCTATGCCTAAATATACCGGCATCTAGCTTATAGCATCAACAAATCACAAACAAACATTACAATTTTCCTATGCTATAATACATAGTACTACTGTAGCTAATCAGACATTAACACAGGTCAGGACAAGACATCATCCTTTCATTTAGTTTTACATCAACCATTAACAGACAGTAAAGTGATCATACCAGTCCATAAACTGCAAGACAGATTATTGCAAAGGCTTTCAATGAGTAGAAGTACATTTTAAAAAAGCAGCACAACATTGCTTAGAATCAAGGGCAATTAAAGGTCATCGAGGACCTTTAAGGTTGCAGTGACACATCCATAACCTGAGCGGAAACCAGATTGCGCACCAGAGAGAATACTATAGGCATCAAGAAAGCCAGTGAGTTGAGTATTGACAAGTTTTTCCAACACTTTTGATAAACAGGGCAAAATAGAATAGGCCTATAACAGTTACGATCAGCTTGATCTCCCCCTTTAAATAAAGGACGAACCGTGGCTGCCTTCCGAGCAATGGAAACCTCCCCAGAGAGGAGAGAGAGTGATTAAAAAGACCAGAGAAAGGTTTGGCGATGATAGGGGCAGCAACCTTAAAGAAGAAAGGGTCTAAACCATCTGAACCAGATGGTTTTTTGGGGTTAAGTTTAAGGAGCTCCTTTAGCACCTCAGACTCAGTGACCATCTGCAGGGAAAAAGTTTGCAGCGGGGGGAAAAAGGAGGGTCCTCTCCTTGCTTTTAATATCTCAGGAATCCTAATTATACAAATCCTAATCTTTTACTTCCTTTCCACCTGAAGGATAAAGCAGCTGTATGATAAGCCATGGTCTCATTCAGTAGTACACTATAAACCGTGAGACACAAGGTAGATTACATTATGGCAATACACTCAGTGACCTGGCATGAATTAAACATGATCTCATCAGCAGGTGAATAAAAGAGCACAAAGCACGAGTAGATGTATATCTAATATTCTCTGGTATGGAAACTATAACCGACAAAACATTGTTACAAGAAACGGTGGAGAGTTAATTGTGTACGCAGGAATCATTCTTATGGGCCAAATGATAGCGTGTTTATTTATCACCACAGGAAGCGACAGAGTGGACAGAGTGCTTCACTGAACTTTACTCATCTGCATAACAGTGCAAGGGAAATAAATACAGCTCTTGATCACGGCTCCAACATGAAAAGGGCCACATTATATCCTAATCAAATGAAGTCAAAGCATTTTAAAAGGCAACGCTATAATGAGACAGGAACAAGAATGTCATGACTGAAGCTAGCTCTACGGCTAGGAATCCAGGGTTTTACACAATAGTATTGAGTAATGACATTACACCCCCGCCACACACACATCAGAATGTCATATCTCTGAACCACTTGGCACAGCTTGTGGCGTCCCTGAACTGAGTGCTCAAGCACATAATTAAACAAATTATTGTCCCATAATTAGGTAAATTACTCTGCATTACACTAATCACGGGACTCTTCCCCACTGAGTGTAAAGAGTGAACAGTGTTTCAAGCCTTGTTGAGCTGCCATATAAATGGCTCAAGAAAATAAGAGTAGAGAAAAGTCGAGAAAACCGCTATAAATGTAGATGTTCTGTTGGGAAGGAGAACTACAGATGAAAAGATATTCAGCAACTCTTGGTAGGAAAATGGAAGTTTGCTTCAAAAATCAACCTTTTATTGTTAAAACCATTCTGAAAATAGCTTCATTAGGTTACTAGGAAAGACCCATAGGCGATGTGTGTGTGTGTGTGTGTGTGTGTATGCTAACAACCCATAACTGTAATGTACAAATTTGTGTAAAGCGAGGGGTCAAAGAGATCAATTGACAGCCCTGTAGCTGTAGAAAGGAGAGGACAGAGGACATCTCTCTGTAATAAGCAGTGTGTTGTGTGAGTCACAGTGAGTCAACAAAGGCCTTGCTTGCTAATGATCTTGTATCTTAAGTGGGAGATAACAAAACATGCCCACGGCTAATGGCTTGTGTAAGGTCATCCCAAGAGACCGTGATTTACAAAGAGTAGAAAGTGGAGAGAGGCTGTTCTTTGTCCCTTGTATGAGTAAGCTAACTATATGGTGGTTATAGGCTTCAGAAATCATTGCAGTGGAATTAATCTAATACCGTACAGATATCCCAACAAATGCATATTTATTCTCTTTCTCCTCCGTCCTTTCTTCCTCTCGAACACTTCAACTCTCGAAAATACCAAGCTTTTAGGATTTTACGGTGAATTTATCCTCCGAAAATGAACATATCCATAAAAAATAAAATAACTTCACTGAGAATGTGTGATCCCCAATAAGCTATCTCTATTCTAATCACTGCCCAATATTGACCAATATTTGCATAGATTACAATAATTCATTGGAAAAAATATCCATACTGTCGTAAATATTCTTCCAATCCATCTCTAGTGCCAGAGCTTTGTCACGGTGCCAGACCTGTCATGAAGGAAAGAAGGATATCCTCTAGACTAGTCACAGTGCCAAAGAGCCAGCTGGAGGACACAGACTAGAAGGCGTCGTGCCATCTGGAATACCAACAAAGATGTCTCATCCAAAGACGTGTTGAAATACTGCCATCTTCCTGAATTACATTCTCTCCCTGACCAGTTCTGACCGCTGCTGTACATAGACAACTGACCAGCTGCTGTCCAATAGCAGGACAGAGGACTGGAAACAGGCTGGCTGCTAGTTTGACCGTCCAGCTGCAACTCTGATAAGAGATTGATCGTGCACAATTATTTATAGGAGCTTATAGGATAGATTGATGCTGCTCCGAAAAAGGAGGAGGAGAACGCCGATTGGATGGTAAATCTGCAGGATGTCTATTGGCATGAGATTCACTCTCCGTTGCAGAAAGGAGGTATGGAAGTCAGGAAGTCGTTAAAGGAGATGAATGCAGCCACTGGTGTCGCAAACTAAACCGGTGGGCTTTCTGACACACAAAAATAAAAAGTCAATAACTTTTATTGCTGAGACACAGCATTGATCATAAAATACCAGCAGATACAGCACGTTTCTAGATGACCGTAAATAACAGGTTGATTGTACAGTGGTTGCGGTCTCACAGTATCACACCCACATGTGTCATATGGACTAAGGCTCAGACACCGCGACGACAAACAGCGGTGGCTGTCCTGTCTTTTGCCCACATCGCGGTGTGTTATAGCGTTCACCTGCTGGGTTTTCAACGAGCTATGGCTGTTTTTGACATTTTGTAGAATCATCGGGAAATTGACTGCTGATATTCTGGTCAGAGGCGCGCGGCCGTCCATAGTTCTGGGCCCGGCTTCCCAAAACCATTGAGGTTAAATTCATTGTTAGAACTTTGTCGGAGCATCTTTAAATCTCGGGACTGTTTCACAAATCCGTCGTCACTACAGTTGCCCTTGAAAACGCGTGTTATTTATTGGGCACAGACAACAGCACAAAGGGCAAGAAGGTAGAGACAACAATACATCATGCAAAGCAGCCACAACTGTCAGTAAGTGTCCATGATTGAGTCTTTGAATGAAGAGATTGAGATAAAACTGTCCAGTTTGAGTGTTTGTTTCAGCTCGTTCCAGTCGCTAGCTGCAGCGAACTGAAAAGACGAGCGGCCCAGGGATGTGTGTGCTTTGGGGATCTTTAACAGAATGTGACTGGCAGAATGGGTGTTGTATGTGGAGGATGAGGGCTGCAGTAGATATCTCAGACAGGGGGGAGTGGGGCCTAAGAGGGTTTTATAAATAAGCATCAACCGGTGGGTCTTGCGACGAGTACAGAGATGACCAGTTTACAGAGGAGTATAGAGTGCAGTGATGTGTCCTATAAGGAGCATTGGTGGTAAATCTAATAGCCGAATGGTAATGAACCGCTCGGGAGCACCCTTACCTGCCGATCTATAAATTACATCTCCGTAATCTAGCATGGGTAGGTAGGTCATCTGAATCAGGGTTAGTTTGGCAGCTGGGGTGAAAGAGGAGCGAATTACAATAGAGAAAACCAAGTCTAGATTGAACCTTCGCCTGCAGCTGAGAGAAGGCCAGTGTACCGTCTAGCCATACTCCCAAGTATTTGTATGGAGGTGACTACCTCAAGCTCTAAACCCTCAGAGGTAGTAATCACACCTGTGGAGAGAGTGGCATTCTTCTTACCAAACCACATGACCTTTGTTTTGGAGGTGTTCAGAACAAGGTTAAGGGCAGAGAAAGCTTGTTGAATACTAAGAAAGCTTTGTTGTAGAGCGTTTAACACAAAGTCCGGGGAGGGGCCTGCTGAGTATAAGACTATCATCTGCATATAAATGGATGAGAGAGCTTCCTACTGCCTGAGCTATGTTGTTGATGTAAATTGAGAAGAGCGTGGGGCCTAGGATCGAGCCTTGGGGTACACCCTTGGTGACAGGCAGTGGCTGAGACAGCAGATGTTCTGACTTTATACACTGCACTCTTAGAGAAAGGTAGTTAGCAAACCATGCCAAAGACCCATCAGAGACATCAAAACTCCTTAGCTGGCCCACAAGAATGGAATGGTCTACCCTATCAAAAGCTTTGGCCAAGTCAATAAATATAGCAGCACAACATTGCTTAGAATCAAGGACAATGGTCACATCATTGAGGACCTTTAACGTTGCAGTGACACATCCATAACCTGAGTGGAAACTTTGCATACCAGAGAGAATACTATAGACATCAAGAAAGCCAGTGAGTTGATTATTGTCAAGTTTTTCCAACACTTTTGATAAACAGGGCAAAATAGAAATAGGCCTATAACAGTTACGATCAGCTTGATCTCCCCCTTTAAATAAAGGACGAACCGTGACTGCCTTTCTGAGCAATGGAAACCTCCCCAGAGAGGAGAGAGAGTGATTAACAAGGTCAGAGATATGCTTGGCGATGATAAGTGCAGCAACCTTAAAGAAGAAAGGGTCTAAACCATCTGAACCAGATGTTTTTTTGGGGTTAAGTTTAAGGAGCTCCTTAAGCACCTCGGACTCAGTGACCGTCTGCAGGGGGGAACTTTGTAGCGGGGGAAAAAGAGGGTGGAGCATTGGGGCTAGTCGCATTAGAAGGGGTGGTAGATGACAAAATGTTGGAAGGGCAAGGATGCATGGCTGAGTCAAATAGGAATCCTGACTTAATATATTGGTGATTTAAAGAGCTCAGCCATGTGCTTCTTGTCAGTAACAACCACATCATCAACTTTAAAGGACACGGGCAGCTGTGAGGAGGAGGGTTTATTCTCCAGGTCTTTAACCGTTTTCCAGAACTTCTTGGTGCACTTATTTCTAATTTTCCTGAACGAGAGCCAGTCAGCCTGAGTATGCGTGTGCCGAGCCTTTCGCCAAATGCAATTCTTGAGGTGGAGTATCTCTGCATAGATTACATAGGGTAAGCCGGCTAAATATTTGTAGCTATAGGTCAGGGATCAACTAGATTTTTTCTTGAGTGGATGGTCGTAGGCCAGAACATAATTACAAATCATTTGAAGGCTGAAAATTGATTGCAAGAAGCCCAAACAGATATATTTTACTAAACATAATAATTTCAAACCTTGCTTACATCACGTGTCTCTCTATTATGCGTGGGAATACTTGGGAAAAGATTTTCAAAATTAAAATCTCCTGGAGCTGATTTCCTGGTGTTTTTAGTAATTTATTTATTTGTTTGCTCATAAATGAAAGCCCCCTCTGTGCGAATGCCAGTTGGGGAACCCTGCTATAGGTTGTATTTCATAGGCTGTGATCAAATGTCAGTATTGTGGAATAATTCTAAAGTTAAGGTAAGATTTAAAAAGGAGAAAACTGATCCGAGAGCAGCGCTGCATTTCTTTTGATCCTATCAGTATCGACCGTTCTCTCTGCGTGGGGTTTTGGGAAACACATGTTACATCGAGTGGCGCAGCGGTTATAGGCACTGTATCTCAGAGCTAGAGGCGTCCTGGTTCGAATCCAGGCTGTATCACAACCGGCCGTGATTGGGAGTCCCATAGGGAGGCGCACAATTGGCCTAGGGTCGTCCGGGTTTGGCTGGTGTAGGCCATCATTGTAAATAAGAATTTGTTCTTAACTGACTCGCCTAGTTTAAATAAAGGTTAAATACGTTCCATCACTACGGGAAACCGGGCCCTGGTGCGTTTCCCCTCTTATGCAGAGATGTCTTTAAAGCAGACAGTCTTGAATAAGGAACGGGGTTAAACTGTTGAGGGGGCAGAATAAATTAGGCTTAATAGGACCTGAAGCTACTGTCTCTAAGCATCGTCTTGCCTGGTTGGTGATTTAGCAAACACATTCTGACAACACACACATCTGTTCTATTGTCTCCGTATGCTGCCGATGAAGCAAGGTTAGACATTCTGGCCCTACAAAGGTCAGAGGAGGATTCCTGGTGACATGCCACACAAACATTTTCTCAACCATCCGATCTTAGACAGCAAACACAGTGATATGGATTGTATGTTGGGTGACGAGGACAAACTCCGACATATAGAGCTAATACCAAACGTGCTCAGATATCGGAGAGGGCATGAAGTACACATATACAAAAAATTCGCTCAGAAATACATCTCTGTGGCAGACATTGTTATTGGCTCTCAGGCCTACCAGTACACACTATATAAGACAATCAGATATCCTGTTCATGTAGGAACTCTTACCGTTTTGCCTCCCACACAACTTGTTAGAGGCTTGCTAAACACCGCTTGCCTGACAGTGCATGCTAGGGCTGGGGCGGAGCGGGGGGATTCAATGCACCAGGGGGACATTTCCTGTTTTTAATACAAACAAGCCCATTTCTCATTTCCACGTGTGTCATCATTACTCTGTGGAGCAGGGCGTACATGACAATGATGTTACCCTGGCTGACTGGAGCTGTGCTATGATCATTGTCATTTCGGCACCAGAGAGGAAGGGAAGAGAGAAGCTGCCTGCTTGGGATCAAAAGAAGCCGTCTTCCCGTCTTTCCAAACAGCCTCTTTAAATCACATCTGCATGACAATGAAACTGAGACTGGTTGGCAGCAGTTCGCTTTCCTCCTCGTACTCATCAAACACAAGCACAGACAAACATCTCCCTCGCCTTTCCCCTGCTCCCACTCGTGACACGACTTTGCTTTTATCAAAATAAATGTAAAAAGTAAATTTAAGGGAAGGAGGGACCGGGGGAAAAAATGGGAATTGAAGAGAAAACCTGCTGCCTTTAGATAATTGCTTTTGGAATGGACTCTGGCGTTCAAGCCGCCTCTGACAAGGTGCAGGTGTACAGACATCCTCCCTCTGTTACAAAGCAGGAGAAGTGGTTTACTCTTACCAGCACGAACCCACATTTTTACCCCGGAAAACACAGTTAAAAGTCAGGGCACTCATGTACATAGGCCTATGTCTGAATAGCTTACTCCCTGTGTATAGAAGCAGACCTATTTGAGAGGTAGCCTATTTATTCTGCAATGGCTGTGTGGAAACGATAGAGAGACAAGAGGGAGAGAGATAGAGCGGGAGAGAGAGGCTATAAGGGAAATAGTCATGAGAAAATTACCTTTCCCCTCGCTGCCCTCTTCGTGGATCTTCTTCACAGCTCGCAGGCCTTCCTCTTCAGAGTTCCCAGCTGGAGGAGAGGGGAATGATTAGGGAAAAAAAGAGGATGGATGGAGGGATGAATGAATGGGGTACTCTGGAGCAGCAGGTATCCTTCCCTCATCATAGAAACCAGGGAGAGCCAAGTGAAAGACTAAACCTACACTTCTGATTTGGGTTTCACTGAAGCAGTGCCACTATTACCTTAATAATGATTTCTTTGCAAAACCCTATTAAATTTGATTGATGAGTCACATTTGATTAGGTTAGGAAATAACTGCCTTAGGCAGGGATGTGTTAGCAACGTATCAAAGATTCCCTTAGATTCCCTACGTACTGTAGTGAAAATCAGCGCAACAACATTACTTAGGCTACAATTCAACAAAACATTAACCTAAGGATGTTAGCCCACAGGCTTCAACTATGTTGGACTGAGCAATTTAGAATGATTTGGGAGATTACTGAGTCATGACCAAAGGGTGTGTGTACAATACCTATAACCACATGCATGCCAAGGTTTGCCAGGAGTCTTGCAGTCTCATAACCCATTCCTCGGGCACCCCCCGTCACTATGGCAACCCTTCCATTTTGTTTGGGCAAAACTGTGTGAGGAAGAAAAAGAAAACTAAGGTCCATACGTTGCCATTGCCTTACAATACAATGGAAAATCTATGGGTTGATACAAACAGGCGTATTTATTCCATCCAGTCCAACATATCACTGAGAACAACTCAATTACGGGCTATCAAAACATAATTCCGCTGACTCAATTTTGTTTTGCCCATTATAAAAAACACACAGTACTTCCATTTTGGGGCAATTTGTGTTGGGTCAGAGAAATTACATTGGGTTATAATCTGCAGCTATCGAAGTGTACGGTGTGGAGTCGGACTGAAGTTGAGCGAGTCACAGGTAAATAAATCCGTAACGACCTCTAGTCCTGAAACACGCAGGGAGGAAGAGCCCTTCATTATCGATGCCACATAGATCCATTTTGCTTGACAAAAACAGTTTCTGCCCCTGAAGATAACATGACTTTGTGCAACAAGCACACAAAGCACAGCCTGCACGCGGCCAGACAGTTTAGCATGACTAAAATTAGAGTCGCAGTGCTTATCTATGCACTGAGGATGATCAGGATGGTTGAGATTTCAACTCTATTACATTTCTCCCAATCAGATTTGCATCACATTTGCAGTGGCGGCTGGTGAGTGGTTAAATGGGCAGTTCATTGCTCATTTAGTTTCCAAAACAACTGTAACACTGAGGAGAAGCCTATAAATGCAATTTGATACCTTTGTAGTACCATCAGGACTCATCTGAGGAAGTTGTATTGGACACACTGAACATAAAAAGAACACGAGCAAGCAGAGATTCAAGTTATATAGGATATACTTTATGTTCTTCTGAGAGTTCAGTACAGATAACAAAGCTTGGCACATCAAAGCTAATCTAAAACGTACTGTAAAGACATCTTAAACAGTCTAAGGACTTCAAAGAGCAAAGCAAACAATGACTCAGAAATGACTTGAACATTGGGACAATAAAAGCCATTTAGCCCTACATCAAATAGTTAATCAAATTAAATCGCAGCATGATCAGAAATAAAAAATTCACCAGATGTTACTCACATAAATTCTTTTTTACTAGTAAACAACTAAATGCCCTCTTTATATATTCCTTTGTTAAGTATTTCCTTTAGGATTAGGGTATTGTAACTGTTTGGTAGTGGGCAGTGGCCTGCCCAGTTATTCCATGGCCTGACCCAGAGTCCTGCTCCTGTCCCAAGCCCCATTCCCCTGAGTCATCCTCAATAGGTTCAGCCTCATTGCAGCGCCGTGAGTTTTCATAGAGAAACACCTGTTGGTCTACATGTGCCGGGGTGAGGCGGTTCCTCTTACCACAGAAGAAAGTCCCTGAGGAACTGAACAGTCTGTGGGAGGGGACACTAGTGGCGGGGACACACCAGTACTTCTGGAGCACCTTGGGGAGAGTAGGGAATAAGCCCATACGGTCCGACCACCAATGGAGAGGGTCTTCGTTGAGACCCAGGATCTTCTGGGATTTGAAGTTGCTCAGCTCTTCCACGACCTGAGCGTGTAGCTCCTCTTGGTTCTCGTCATTGCCTGACTGGCAAAATATCACAGCCAAAGGGTTGCCTGCATTGCTACATGAAGGAGAGGGTTTGTCAAGAGTCTGTTTTTTGTTGGGTGGCTCATCAGAAAGAGGAGCCAATTCATCTGTGACCACATTCTCATTCCTCTGCTTCTCAAGAATGGCTTTGGCCTCCTCAATGACTTTACTCTCCACTTGGGAGCGGTCGTGGGGGGACAGGAAAGGAAGCCTCTTGTAACGGGGATCCAGGAAAGTGGCGACGTTGAGAAACGTTGCAATCTCAGACGTCTGCGGGTAGGTGCTGGACAACACCTTGGAGATGACCTCTTTGGCCATGCCAACCTCTTTTGCGTCCCCTTCTTTGGCCTTGAGGGTTGTGTTCAGCAGCATGTGAAGGACAGGCCTCACCATACTAATGGTCGGATACCTACAGTCTGTTATCATGTCAGCTACCAGTTTGAAAGGTTGCAGAACTCCAATCAAGCCCTCGACCATGTTCCATTCACTGTCCTTGAAACTCAGCTGATGGTTGTCACTGTCCTCCATGAGTACCACACTGATAATGGCCTGCTGCTCTTTCAGGCGCTGGAGCATAGTCAGTGTGGTCACCCAGGATCGGACCCTGTCTCTGATGAGGACACACTGGGCTAGGCCTTGCTGCCTCTGCTTCTCTCGCAGCAAATACATAGCCATCACTGACTGTTGGAAATAATCAACAAGTTTGCGGCAACGTCCCAAAAAGCAGTCAATTCTGGGCAGCTGAAAGGCCTCATCCATCCCTCGATTTATAGTGTGGCCAAGGCAAGGCATCTGCACGGATAGATCCAGAAGAGAGCAAGCTTTCACAATGTCCAATGAACCGTTAGTGGTGGCACCGTTGACTTTGTGAGTTATCCCCCATTCGACAAAGGCTTCGTACAATGCTCTGGTAATATTCTCAGCTGTATTGTCCTCTGGAACTTCAAAAGTTTTCAGGCATTTGGAACTCATGGAGAAACCAGAACCTAGTCCGTTTTGGTTCAGAGAGTGCATGGACAGGGAGATGTAGGTCCTGTTCTGGGTTTGGCTTTGCCAAAGGTCAGTTGAGACACCGCAGTTCACCACCCCTGCCACTTCACCCAGCACTGCATCTCGGATCTGATTGTACCTCTGTGGTAGGGCCTTCATTGCCACGTCGATTCTGCTAGGGGGCAAGTATCTTGGATCTGCAGTCCTTAAAAGGGCCTGAAAGGTGGGTTCTTCCACCACAGACACAGGGTACATCCCTTCACAGACAAAGCTGACGATCGCAGACGTCAGATCATTATGCCGTCGGTTGATATTTTCAAACGCTGGGCTCTGCTTCAGGATGGCTTCCTGACATTGCTGCTGCATAGGTTCAGTCTTTATCTTGGAGTAGGCCGTTGCGACCGCCTCACGCATCTGCTCCGTGTTGCTCTTCACAAACTCACAGAACTCAACTGGGTGGTTCTTCTCCAGGTGGTACGAGAGATTGGAGGTGTTCCCGGAATATGCTATTTGAGTCATACATATGCGACAGTAGATCCTCCTCCAGTGTAGTATACACCCGTCTGCATCAGTGTCAAAGCCGAAATACCTCCATACTTTACTTTTTGCCCTTGGATGTGCAACAAGGTGGAGATTAGATGAGGAAGCACCTTTAGCCTCCATTTTGTTCCTTTGACAATTATCCTTTTAGGTGCCTTCACTCATAACTGAGTACCTAACAAAGGCAGTGAGATAAAGGTAGCATGAGATAACAAAAGGTCAACAACAGGAAAAGAACATGTCAGATAGGGGCTTTAACCCCAGTAATTAATAGGCTATAACTACATTTTTTCTTATTTGTAATTCAACCTATTCTCTAAATAAAATATTCTAAGAGCCAGTACAGAATGAGCTTGCCTCTCCCCTGCTGTGGAGGACATTGCGTCACCTTAAACATAAATCTAGGGGACACAACGCAATCTGCTTTGAGTATTGACAATTTTGTTGATCCAATCATCTCTCTAATTACTAGCCGGTCTTATCTTGATTGAAATACTGAAAATTGCCTGACCCGGTCTCTCATCATAAAGCCTAGGGTCCAATTACACAAGCATCTTTTGCCAAGGCTAAAACTAACTTCAGTACAGCTTAGGCCCTAAATGACACAACTGGATTCTTTGCATGCTTAGGTATGTTTGAGAGGTTTAGGCTAATTGGTCTTTTCTATAACAAGACAGAATACAACACTGCTATTGTGTCAGTACAGGCTAGGCTACAAGTTCACATGAGGATTTCGACATTCTGATGTGATGTGAATAAGAGGGAATCTGGGCTAAAGGTCATTGATTACCCATATCCTTCCAAAAGCACTATAGTTCACACAATGGCAATGAAGATATGTAGTGAGATTATCATGACGTGTGATTCACCTTACAAGGCATGGTATTATGGCACACTATGAATTTTGAAAAAGTGCATAGGAATATATCAAAAACCCATTCCCATTACAGACCTAGGCTACTATTTTTGTAGAATCAGTGAGCATACAAACACTATACTCAAATGTAGGGTTAAAGTAGCCTAAGTCTGGGGTTGTGTACATTTGTGAAATGGAATGCTGATATATAATTAATATTTTGTGCTGGAAAATACTGGTTATGGAAAGCAGATCATATATCCTAACAACATAAAGGCTATAGGTAAGTTACAGTAGCAGTCAACTACCGCATAACACTTGCAGCTTAATTTTATGACAGACAGTTATATCAATTCCTCAACAATTTGTTAAACAGTGGTTGCATTTTGATATTAATTCGTTTGCTAGTCAATTTTCAGTCAAAATGGCTATTGTTGTTGAAAGCCTTCACTAGCTAGCTAAGTAGCTAACGTCAACAGGCAGCTCTAGCCAGCAGCTAACGTTATAGGATAGGATAAGTGATCATCACAGCTGCATTCAATATCTTCAATGAATACGGGAATGAACAGAAAAGTCTAACCTGGTAACGTAAAAGACTTGTTGAACAGTTGATACAGAAGAACTTTAACTCCCACTAAATACAGCCTCAAAATTGGTAAAATGAAAGACAGTAGCCACATATCTGTGCCAGGTCTCTTCGTGTGTTTCAGTCCTTGGATTCCGTGCTACTCTGCACACTTGTGCTTCGCTAAGTTCCTCCTGCTCTGTGAGGGCGCCGAAGCGCGCTCCGCCCCTTGACATTAGTTCTGCCCCCTCAAATCTTTATCACGAGTAGGGCACGCAACTGGCAGGAGGCGTAGAGATGTGAGGAGAGAAAAAAAAAAAAGGCCTACCCTTATTAATCTAATTTCACGGTCTGTACAGTGCATCAAATATAATATCGTCAGTATTTTTTAAATTTAGACTTCTTACTTCACAAATCCAGTTATAAAATATTAGCCTGATACATTTTTATAAATAATTTTAAATTAAGCATTGGCCTTGATTGTAAGGCTTTGACTAGTCGAAATAGTTGAGGTTCACGTAACGGCTGTCGTCGGTGGAAGAAGGTGAGGACCAAGGTGCAGCGTGGTAAGTGTTCATGATATTTAATAATAATCAAAACTGAACACTGAATAACAAAACCACAAAGAAACAACCGAAAACAGTTCTGTCTTGTGCAGACACACAAAGACTGAAAATAACCACCCACAAAACACAATAGAAAACAGGCTACCTAAATATGGTCCTCAATCAGGGACAACGATTGACAGCTGCCTCTGATTGAGAACCATATCAGGCCAAACACAGAAATAGAAAATCATAGAAAAACTAACATAGACAACCCACCCAACTCACGCCCTGACCACACTAAAACAAAGAAATAACAAAAGAACTAGGGTCAGAACGTGACAGTTCACTTCTGTTATAGGGGAGAGTGGGGTAAATTGAGCCAAAGGGGTAAATTGACCCACCCTTGCTTCTAGGAAACCATACACAAAATTAATAATTTGACCAAATATTAAGGAAGAGGTCATCATTTCATGGAGTCTGCGAAGGAAGAAACCACATTAAACTTTTTTTTAAATCCAAGTCAAATGAATGTATTGTGTTAGAGGTTTCATGATGCTTGTACTGTATCTAAACCAAATTAGATCATTTTAAGATTGTTCTATACATCAGGTGGGGTCTCTATAAGCTTCTATATGAGGTCCTAAACCTAACATGAAAGTGCATCCTTGTAGCTGTGTGGGCTAATATAGTCAAAATGAGCCAATGGTTGAGCCAATGGCAAATTGAGCAAATTGAAGTGTTTTCTTCCTAAGCGTAATGCAAGGCATTATCGCTGGGATATGAGGTAACAACAGGGCCTGGCCTATGTTGAAAGTGTTAAAAAAAAGTACAAAGTGTTTGTTAGGTGTTAAGCCTGGTAAATTGTGCCAAGAGACCACTTTTTTTGTACAAGCTATGTTTTCAAAACTGTTATGTTTACATTAATTCTGATTATATCCAGTGATACGTAACATCCTGAAATATATGTAGATATCTTTGTTAGAAAGAATACTATGTTTCCCTTGGCGGTGTGATGCTGAATGCAAAAAAAATGGCTCAATTTACCGCACTATCATCTAAGGAAGGTTTAATGTACATAATATTGCCTAAGGCCCAAGGCGTTGTGGCAACTCCAAGATTTAAGCTTTTGCTCAGTCCAACAAAGTCTTGAGTCAAGCAAACGACCCAGACTGATAGACCCTGTCGGTTTGCCGAGATCACACAGGAGTCTATCAGTTTATCTCAGCGTTTCCCAAACTAAGGGTCGCGATTTGCCTGATTTGAAAATGGGGTTGCGAGAGAAACTCTAAAATAAATGTTTTAAACATTGCGCATGGTTCATAGAACCAGTGTTACGTCAATGACCTCTGGTAGCCACTAGATGCAGGTGTAATAAACATAGCGGTTTCTGCTTTCTTCCTACAGTACAAATGTGTCTCTATCTTATGTGTCTTCTGTTTCCCTCTACAATGCCCACAATCCGAGCAGGACTAACTAGAACAGAGTGGACAAGACCAGGCACCAAATCAGACTGGGGGGAAAAGTACTTTATCAATGATGACGTCCTTTTCTACAAAGAAGGTCATACAAAATAATTGTCTTCTGAACTTCCCAATACCATTCTGATGCATTTCAGTCACTTCAACCCCATACTTCCTTCAGATTGAAATCATGTCAAAAGTATAGTCAGACTGATTTGTAATAGACTGTTGATTACATTGGCCGTTGATTACATCACTTTTTTTACATGGTGGGTCGTGAAAACATTTTGATATCAAAATGGGGTCATGGGCCCAAAAAGTTTGGGTGCCTCTAGTTTATCCCTTTCAGTAGAGACGAAAACACGCAAACTGTAGAATTCCACCAACTTTTCTTTCCACCTAACTGACCTAGTGATGATTGCGGCAGTGGCGTGTATACATGGACGCCAAGTGAAGCGGGGCTAACAAAACATACAAAATAATTTATTGTTCGTCTCTCTGTGTTTCATAAATTTCCTTCAATTCGCAAGAGGCTGAATGTATCTCATCGGAGAAAGTATTCGGCCGAATGAAACAGCCTCCCTCTGTCTCAGTATGTGCAGAGTATCTGTCTGATGCTGTAAGGTCAGAAAGAGTATGACGTTGTTGCCGCCCGTAGCATTGAATGCAAGGGAAGTCAGCGAGCATTATGCATAGTCACTTTAATTACTCTACCTACATATATTACCTCAATTAACTGGTGCCCCCGCACATTGACTCTGTACCGGTACCCCATGTATATAGCCTTGCTATTGTTTTTGTACTGCTATTGTTATTGTACTGCTGCTCTTTAATTATTTGTTACTTTAATTTCTTACTTTTTCAGGTATTTTCTTAAAACTGCATTGTTGGTTAAGGGCTTGTAAGTAAGCATTTCACTGTAAGGTCTATTGTACATATTGTATTTGGCGCATGTGACAAATTATATTTGATTTGACTTGATAAAAAAAAACAGCTGTGAATGGTCCTGGTGCACCCCAAAAAAAGTGTCAATGGAAGCCAGTTTGGATTTGGCTTCAGGCCAATCACATCACAAGCCAAACATCATTACTGACAGAGAAAACATGAATTGTTGCATCTCGTTGTGTTGTTGTCCTCTGGTGGCTAGCTAGCTAGCTAAAATTGTCCCTTTCTTAAATTAGCCAAGGATTATTTCTCCGTACTGGTCAATGATTATAACGGTGATTCTGATCCAACCATAAATTCATATATTGTGCCCCTGGCCTGAGAGAATGGAAGTTCAACATATAGCTAGATGTAGTATGCTAATGTTACCTAGCTGGACTGGCGTATCGTTGCCCATGAAAGGACGTTAGGTTAGTGAGCACGAATTCTAGCCAGGTAGCCTAGGACAACAAAAACTAAAAGCGTGAAAAATATAACAAGAGTAGTCTGAAAGTAGTCTGAAAATGTTGGAAACATTACCTTGCTTGACCATGCTGTAGGTCGTGTAGGTTTGTGACATGCAATATGTTTTGTGGACTTCACTGGACAGACGTTGCTCTCTGGTAAAAAAATAAACAAATGTGTGGTTAAATTTATTCTGCCACTGTGTATTCTTATTGTCTCGGCCTTAGGCCTATATATCACAAGGCATATGAACTAAAAGGTTATAGAGCAAACAATGCAATTATCACAACACATAGGTTGTAATATGGCAGTGATTTTACACATGTACCACTACTGGATTGTCGTAATGCATTTAAAAGTCCTCAGTATAAATGTTGCTTTTCATCTTACTGTCTTTGGCACGCATTCAATCGCGAACATTCTATTGTTGTTGTCCAACATCAAACTTGTCCTTGTCATTATAAAAAATTAGAAACACAAAAACGGCAGTCTGCATGACATCGCAACAGCCTGGTCCAAATAGCAACGTTACTCGCACATTTTTGGGCACCAAAATAAACGTGTTTAAAAATGTATTGAGAATATCTTTGTAGCAAGCCAGGCAACTAAAATCTACTTTCAAGACAATGTGTTGGTTTGTTGCTAGCTTGGTAGCTATCTACCGTTAGCTGGCTAGCCAGCTCATTAAAATACGAGAACCATGGCCATAGCTACATAAGAGGACACCGACGTCTGGACATCTGTAATTTTTATTTTATTTTAGGAACTCACTCAAGGTCTTAGTGTTGAGAGTTAGAATAATAGAATACACGAGGTGCAATTTCGAAAATTGGTTGTGCATTAGCAGTTGTTGTTACTTGTTACTCACTGACAGTCACTCAATTAGACAATACCAGTAATTGTTTTTGAGTAGTTAATTAGTCTAGTTAGTCTAGCCAGCTATCTAAACTTGTAGTAATTATGGCCGAATTACTGACCGGGCACACGGGGTACAATTGTTTTATTTAACCTTTATTTAAGTAGGCAAGTCAGTTAATAACAAATTCTTTACTTACAATGATGGACCCGGATGTAGCTGGGCCAATTGTGCACCGCCTTATGGGACTCCCAATCACAGCCAGTTGTGATACAGCCTGGAATTGAACCAGGGTCTGTAGTGATGCCTCTAGAACTGAGATGCGGTGCCTTTGACTGCTGCGCCACTCGGGAGCACGTGCCCAGGGGCTATGACCTCCAGGGGGCCCCAATTGATTTTGTTAGTTACTTTCACTCAGATAACATATTAACATGGCATAAGTAATGGCAAAATGTGTAGAATTGCAGGAAATTAGCTGTACAACTGCACACACTTTTTTTCTGTAAAGCAAAGGTATTTGTTTAGCTTTTGTTTTTTTAAATACTTTTTTTTGCTGAGAGATCCTTCTGTATTAAATTATAGTTTTTAATCCGGGTGCTGAGTTAATGTGGGTTAATGTGTAGGGGCTAATTGTATAGCTAATAGACTATGTATTTGTAGATCGACTGAATGAAGCTACAGCAGCCACGGTGATAATGGCTGGGGTCATTTTTGCTTGTTTTTACTGTTCTCCAAATAGCATTTTAGAGTGACTGACTCGCCGGTGTCATAGTGATAGAATGCATCAGATGTTGGTTATTAAACACTGTCCTTGAAAAGTTACAGGACAGCATCACTGGCAGACAGTCTACAGTCAAATAAAGTCAACCCATTGTTGTGTGTTTCGGTGACGTTGTTTACACTGTCAGGAAAGTGCACCGTCTTTGTGTTCTGTCAAACAGCAGGGAGCTCATTCCATGAAGGCCCCCTGAGGGATTGACAAACTTCAGGTTTACCTTTACTGGAATTATAGAGCAGTAGGCTAGGCTAGAACAGAGCAGGTGGGTAAGCTCCAACTTCAAAGTGTTATGCAAACACATTTCTCTCTATTTAGAGGTCTCCTATTTAGAGGTCTCCTCTCCTCTGCGTCCCAAATTGCACCCTATTCCCTACATAATGCACTACTTTTGACCTGGGCCCAAGAGTCAGTTGTATCCCAAATTGCATCCTATTCCCTACATAACGCTCTGGTCAAAAGTAGTGCACTACATAGGGAATAGGGTGCCATTTCGGATGCACACAGTCAGTTCAGACTGCACTACTAAAAATAAAAGGTGCATGTTGGAACCAAATAAGGTTTTTGAGAGCGAAGCCATAAGAAAACCATTTTAGGGTCTTTGAAGAACCATAAATGAGATGGTTCTTTGAAAAAAAAAGAAGAAATGGCTCGGCCCTCCAGGACCGTAATTAAATAGCCCTGCTGTATGGTTTTAAGCCTGATCTGCATATTTCCCATGGTGCCTTTCAAGGGATTTTTTTTGCTAATGACAGAGACGTAGTTGTTGCATTCTTTCATATTAAGTCCTGTGGCCTTCATAAAGTGAGATCCTAAGTGAATATCTTGTCATTAAAATTAAATACCTTAAAGATGCGCTATGCAGAAATGTCTCCACCATTTCCTGGTTGCAAAAATTCGAATAGTTCGCCTAATTTAAGTTTATGTGACAAAACAAGCAAGTATAGTGTAGAGAATCATTATACCATCTAAACCGCTGTGAAATATAGTTTCCATAACCAAAATATTTTATTTACAGCTGTTTGAAGCTGCTGTACAAAACTGAAAGTAATATATGCAAAAACAGCAACAGTTTGGGAAGGCCCTTTCCTGTTTCAGCATGACAATGCCCCCGTGCACAAAGCGAGGTCCATACAGAAATGGTTTAATCGAGATCAGTGTGGAAGAACTTGACTGGCCTGCACAGAGCTCTGACCTCAACCCTGTCGAACACCTTTGGGATGAATTAGAATGCCAACTGCGAGCCAGGCCTAATCACCCAACATCAGTGCCCGACCTCCCTAATGCTCTTGTGGCTGAATGGAATCAAGTCCCCGCAATAATGTTCCAACATCTAATGGAAAAGAGTGGAGGCTGTTGTAGCAGCAAAAAAAAAAAGGGGGGGGGGGCGCAACTCCATATTAATGCCCATAATTTTGGAATGAGATGTTTGAGAGAAGGTGTCCACATACTTTTGGTCCTGTATTGCATGGTTTTGGTTCAACTCTGGTTATTAACACCAATACTGGGGTTCTTTTACACAGCTGAGTGTTCATTTAACTCTCATTTAAATGTATGCAGGCTTCCATTTATTCCAAGAAGCTTTTAGAATTCTGAAGAACCGTAGATCCACATCAAGAATCCCACGCTTAAGTAAACTGTTCTTTATCAAGGCAAGAGTTATCCAAGGAACCTTAAAAGCTGAGGAAGACCCATTTAAGAACCTTATTTTTTTTCAGCATGAGTGGGAAGTTCAGACTGAGTGGGATTATTAAATAATATATTTGTATGTATTGTAGAATAGACTACTGGGGGCAGTAGGCCTAAATTGTTATCCAACAATATGAATAGGCTATATGCTGAGTATCTGCATCAAAAAGCTTTCTCTTTGATTTCAATGCAAATATTTATAGAGATGGTTGGGGTTTTGTTATTGCAATGTTATTACATCTAATGTTGGATACACAGGACACGGTATAAGGTCAAATGAACTAAAATAAAAAAGCAGAGCTGTTTTAAAGGTAAGCATTTACAGGACATTCCGCAGAATTGAAATATTCATAGAATAAAATTAATCCCGTCTATTCCCATCACACTTTCCAATTCTGGGTGAGCCAGAATCAGAACCAGAATGATTCAATAGAATTTCAAATGTTATTGATGCCTCCTCATGCAACACGTCTCTATGAATTGTCAACGGTGTTTTTGTTGGATGACCAAGAACGGGACATTTGCAAGCGAGGGGGATAAGGGTGACACAGATGCTTCAAAAACGTGTAGCCTGAACCACCTTCCCGCCTTCTTTGTCACACGGTAGCAGCTTTTCCACTAATATACGTTTTACTGAATTATAACATTTTACTATGAATACTAATAGAAATCAAGGGAAACATTCCCCCTGCTTTGCAATAGCCTACCCCATGCTAACACGAATGTGGCGCAACACGTTGGAGATCAAATTGAATAGGGTATTCAGCCTACACGATACACATAAAAGGAACTGCACATATTGTACTCAACATCACCAATATATACAAACGAATTCCATGTTACCGTTGGTTAAATGATGCACCTTGAGCTCATGGTCAGAGCGGTCAAGACGCGCCTGTGGACTTACCAAAGGGTCACCCTGGCGCGTCTCCGTATAAGCCAAAGTCAGGGTATCGTCTGCTTTTCTCACGACAAGCGTCAGATACCGTGGTCACAATCCACGTCTCGGCATATATACCATAGTATTACATAAAGAATGAGTAAGATGGCAAAAATAAACAAAGCCACTAAGATCGCCTTGTTAAATGGAGACAAGAAAGACTGCATGTCAGCAGCGAAGAAAAAGAGGATGAATAAGCGGGCTCTGTTGCTCCGGCTCTTATGAATGAAATGATGGACACGTTCTCTGCACTCTACAGCACCCGAACTAGTCCTCCTTGGAATCTGCATTGATGCGTGCCAACTTGAAGAGTCAGACTCGCTGGCATCCACTGGCCTATACATTTGTCTTTAGAGACCTCAACATTCACGGAAGCAACACAAATATGATTATACATCATTATATATAGACAACACTGACCACGATTCCATAATCCTCAGATGTTGATAAACAGAGACGATTTCAAATCTCATTATTATAATTTTTTTAAATAATAAGGCAAACATTATTTCAATATCGTGCTCTGTTATTCGATGTTGGTCATTTTCCTATTATAGACTATGCATTACATCGATTAGGCCATAGCCTACTACACACTATTTTATAAGATGAGAGTTTGTAGTATAGCTGCCAATTACATTATTTCTCATTACCATTTTCACCATGGCCAATTGCCACATTTTCTTCGCTTTTACGCACACCGCACAGTATGGAAAGGCACGTTACAAATTAAAATGAAAACCATGACATCTCGCTAGATGGCACAATTCAATTCAAGGGGCTTTATTGGCATGGGAAACATGTGTTAACATTGCCAAAGCAAGTGAGGTAGATAATATACAAAAGTGAAATAAACAATAAAAATTAACAGTAAACATTACACATACAGAAGTTTCAAAGCAATAAAGACATTACAAATGTCATATTATATATATACAGTGTTGTAGCAATGTATAAATGGTTAAAGCACACAAGTTAAAATAAATAAACATAAATATGGGTTGTATTTACAATGGTGTTTGTTCTTCACTGGTTGCCCTTTTCTTGTGGCAACAGGTCACAAATCTTGCTGCTGTGATGGCACACTGTGGAATTTCACCCAGTAGATATGGGAGTTTATCAAAATTGGATTTGTTTTCGAATTCTTTGTGGATCTGTGTGATCTGAGGGAAATATGTGTCTCTAATATGGTCATACATTGGGCAGGAGGTTAGGAAGTGCAGCTCAGTTTCCACCTCATTTTGTGGGCAGTGAGCACATAGCCTGTCTTCTCTTGAGAGCCATGTCTCTCTCTCTCTCAATTTTTTTCAATTCAATTCAATTGACTTTATTGACATGGCAAGTTATTATTACTTACATTGTCAAAGTATACATATCGAAAAATTTAAATAAAATATATATGTATATATATACACAAAATATATATATATTTATATATAAATAAATGGTGGGATTAACAGCAATAATAATAGTAGTAGTGGACATGGGATTACCATTAATAACAGCTACAACAACAATATTAATCAGAACAACAATACATTAAAGCAACAGTAGTAGACCAGTGTCAACATGACTGAGAAGACACATGACCTGGTACGAAAGACAAAACAAAACTAAGCTAAATGGGAAATATTATCAACATTACTTTGCATTTTTCACTGGCTGTCCCTCAGGCTGTGGCAGGAGGACACATATTTGGCTGCCAAAACTGCACATTTTGGCTTTTCACCCAATAAATATTAGAATTTTTCTTCATCTTTTATAGTTTCAAATTCTTTGTATTGAATTATAATTTTGGGAAAGAAATATGCTCTTAGGTCTGAGTATTTGTCACAGTGTAGTAGGAAATGCACTTCTGTCTCTACCTCTCCCCTGGAGCAGAGTGAGCACAGCCTGTCCTCCCTGGGCAGCCAGGTTTGTCTGTGACGACCGGTCTCTATAGCCAGACTGTGCTCACTGAGTCTGTACCTAGTCAATGTTTTCCTCAGTTTTCTATCAGTCACAGTGGTCAGATAGTCTGCCACCAAGTACTGTCTGTTTAGAGCCAAATAGCATTGAAGTTTACTTTGATTTTTTGTGGTGTCTTTCCAATAGGTTATATATTTTTCTTTTTGTTTTGTGATGATTTGGTTGGGCCAGATTTTCTGAGGGCTGTCCCGAGGCTCTATGGGGTTGGTTTGGGTTGGTGAACTGAGCCTCAGAACCAGCTGGCTGAGGGGACTCTTCTCTGGTTTCATCTCTTGACATTGTAGAGCTGTGTGATGGAATGTTTTAGGGTCACTTGTTTTTAGATGGTTGTAAAATTTGATGGCTCTTTTTTCTATTCGAATGAGGAGGGGATATTGGCCCAATTCTGCCCTACATGCGTTATTTGGAGTTTTTCTTTGTACTTGCAATACAGTCTTGCAAAACTCTGCATGCAATACTTCAATTGGATGTTTGTCCCATTTAGTAAATTCATTATTAGACAGCGGACCCCATACTTCACTGCCATATAGAGCAATTGGTTCTATAACTGATTGAAAAATTTTGAGCCAGATTCTAATTGGAATTTCAATTTTGATGTTCCTTTTAATGGCATAGAATGCTCTTCTTGCTTTGTCTCTCAGCTCATTCACAGCCATGTGAAAGCTACAGTGGGGAGAACAAGTATTTGATACACTGCCGATTTTGCAGGTTTTCCTACTTACAAAGCATGTAGAGGTCTGTAATTTTTATCATAGGTACACTTCAACTGTGAGAGACGGAATCTAAAACAAAAATCCAGAAAATCACATTGTATGATTTTTAAATAATTAATTTGCATTTTATTGCATGACATAAGTATTTGATCACCTACCAACCAGTAAGAATTCCGGCTCTCACAGACCTGTTAGTTTTTCTTTAAGAAGCCCTCCTGTTCTCCACTCATTACCTGTATTAACTGCACCTGTTTGAACTCGTTACCTGTATAAAAGACACCTGTCCACACACTCAATCAAACAGATTCCAACCTCTCCACAATGGCCAAGACCAGAGAGCTGTGTAAGGACATCAGGCATAAAATTGTAGACCTGCACAAGGCTGGGATGGGCTACAGGACAATAGGCAAGCAGCTTGGTGAGAAGGCAACAACTGTTGGCGCAATTATTAGAAAATGGAAGAAGTTCAAGATGACGGTCAATCACCCTCGGTCTGGGGCTCCATGCAAGATTTCACCTCGTGGGGCATCAATGATCATGAGGAAGGTGAGGGATCAGCCCAGAACTACACGGCAGGACCTGGTAAATGACCTGAAGAGAGCTGGGACCACAGTCTCAAAGAAAACCATTAGTAACACACTATGCCGTCATGGATTAAAATCCTGCAGCGCACGCAAGGTCCCCCTGCTTAAGCCAGTGCATGTCCAGGCCTGTCTGAAGTTTGCCAATGACCATCTGGATGATCCAGAGGAGGAATGGGAGAAGGTCATGTGGTCTGATGAGACAAAAATATAGCTTTTTGGTCTAACTCCACTCGCCGTGTTTGGAGGAAGAAGAAGTATGAGTACAACCCCAAGAACACCATCCCAACCGTGAAGCATGGAGGTGGAAACATCATTCTTTGGGGATGCTTTTCTGCAAAGGGGACAGGACGACTGCACCGTATTGAGGGGAGGATGGATGGGGCCATGTATCGCGAGATCTTGGCCAACAACCTCCTTCCCTCAGTAAGAGCATTGAAGATGGGTCGTGGCTGGGTCTTCCAGCATGACAACGACACGAAGCACACAGCCATGGCAACTAAGGAGTGGCTCCGTAAGAAGCATCTCAAGGTCCTGGAGTGGCCTAGCCAGTCTCCAGACCTGAACCCAATAGAAAATCTTTGGAGGGAGCTGAAACTCCGTATTGCCCAGCGACAGCCCCGAAACCTGAAGGATCTGGAGAAGATCTGTAGGGAGGAGTGGGACAAAATCCCTGCTGCAGTGTGTGCAAACCTAGTCAAGAACTACAGGAAACGTATGATCTCTGTAATTGCAAACAAAGGTTTCTGTACCAAATATTAAGTTCTGCTTTTCTGATGTATCAAATACTTATGTCATGCAATAAAATGCAAATTAATTACTTAAAAATCATACAATGTGATTTTCTGGATTTTTGTTTTAGATTCCGTCTCTCATAGTTGAAGTGTACCTATGATAAAAATTACAGACCTCTACACGCTTTGTAAGTAGGAAAACCTGCAAAATCGGCAGTGTATCAAATACTTGTTCTCCCCACTGTACCTGTGTTGCTGATATTTAGTCCTAGATATGTGTAGTTTTTGGTGTGTTCTAATAGAACTGTGTCCAAATAGAATTTATATTTGTCATCCTTATTTCCGGACCTTTTTTGGAATATCATTATATTTGTTTTTTTTAGGTTAACGGTCAGAGCCCAAGTCTGACAGAACCTGTGAAGATGATCTAGGTGTTGCTGTAACCCCTCTTTAGTGGGAGACAGCAGCACCAGGTCATCTGCGTACAGCAGACACTTGATTTCAGTGTTGTGTAGGGTGATACCAGGTGCTGCCGATTCTTCTAATGTTTTTGCCAATTCATTAATGTAGATGTTAAATAATGTTGGACTTATTGGGCAGCCCTGTTTCACTCCCCGCCCCTGAGAGAAGAAGTCTGTTTGCTTGTTGCCAATTTTAACCGCACATTTGTTTTTAGTGTACATTGATTTAATAAAATCATATGTTTTCCCTCCAATACCACTTTCTATTAGTTTATAAAAAAGACCTTCGTGCCAAATTGAATCAAATGCTTTCTTGAAATCTACAAAACACGAGTAGATTTTGCCTTTGTTTTGGTTAACTTGTTTATCAATTAGAGTGTGGAGGGTGTAAATGTGGTCTGTTGTACGATAATTTTTTAGAAATCCAATCTGGCTTCTGCTCAGGACGTTGTGTTCGTCAAGGAAATGATGTAGTCTGCTATTTATAATACTGCAGAGAATTTTCCCCAAGTTGCTGTTAACGCATATTCCTCTGTAATTATTTGGGTCAAATTTGTCTCCATTTTTATAGATTGGTGTGATCAATCCCTGGTTCCAAATATCGGGGAAAATACCTGCAGTGAGGATAATGTTGAAGAGTTTGAGTATAGCCAATTTGAATTTGTGGTCTGTATATTTGATCATTTCATTTAAAATCCCATCAGCACCACAGGCCTTTTTGGGTTGGAGATTGCATATTTTTTCCAATAATTCTTCTTCTGTAATTTGGGTATCCACAGGATTCTGATAGTCTTTGACTGCTAATTCAAGGATTTGTAATTTATCTTGTATATCTTTTTGTTCTGGGCTCTTTGTTATATTGCTGTAGAGGTTTGCAAAGTGATTTCTCCACATATCCCCATTTTGGATAGCCAACTCCTCATGATGAGGTTTGTTTAATTTATTCCAATTCTCCCAGAAGTGGTTTGATTCTATGGATTCCTCAATTCCATCCAGCTGATTTCTAATGTGCTGTTCCTTTTTTGTTCTTAGGGTGCGTTTGTATTGCTTCAGTGTTTCCCCATATTGAAGGCGTATATTTTTGTTGTCTGGTTCTCTGTGTTTTTGATTAGATATATTTCTCAATGACTTTCTTAGATTTTTGCAATCATTATCAAACCATTTTTCATTATCTGTTATTTTTGGTTTGCTCTTATGCTTCTTTAGATTAGCCAAGGAGGCTAATTTGTCAAATATAAAGTTTATGTTCCTAACGGCCAAATTTACACCTTCATTGCTGAAGGAGAATGTTAAGGCTAAAAAGTTGTCCAGGAGAGATTGTATTTTTTGGCTACTAATTGCTTTTTGGTAGATGTCTGTACTGTTTGCACTCCATCTATAGGCTTGTTTAGTACCATGTAATTTATTGGGCCATGATGCTTCATGGTTGGGTTCTGCTCTTCTCAGATACACTGTGATTTTACTGTGGTCTGAGAGAGGTGTTAGTGGGCTGACTGTGAAGGCTCTGAGAGACTCTGGGTTTAGGTCGGTGAGGAAGTAGTCTACAGTGCTGCTGCCAAGGGATGAGCTGTAGGTGTACCTACCAAAAGAGTCTCCTCTCAGCCTGCCATTGACTATGTACAGACCCAGTGTTCGACAGAGCCTCAGGAGCTGTAATCCATTTTTGTTTTTCACTTTGTCATAGTTGTTTCTGTGGGGGTATGTGGGGAGGGAAAGGTTATTGCTTCCTGGTAGGTGTTTATCCCCATGACTGTTAATAGTGTCTTGTTCTTCTGCTATTCTAGCATTCAGGTCTCCACAGACCAGTACGTTGCCTTGGGCCTGAAAGTGACTAATCTCTCCCTCTAGAATGGAGAAGCTCTCTTCGTTGAAGTAGGGTGACTCTGAGGGGGGAATGTATGTGGCACAGAGGAAGACATTTTTATCTGTCAAGATAGCTTCCTTGTTGATTTTTAACCAGATAAAGAATTCTCCTGTTTTGATCAATTCGATTGAATGAATTAGTTCAGATTTATACCATATTAGCATTCCCCCTGAGTCTCTGCCCTGTTTGATTCCTTTTAATTTAGTGGATGGTATGATTATCTCCCTATAACCTAGTGGACAGCCAGTGGAAACATCACCTCTGCACCATGTTTCCTGTAGTACTAAAATATCAACATCATCAATTTCTTTCAGGAAGTCTGGGTTTCTGCTCTTTAGCCCAAAAGCAGAGGACTTCAATCCTTGTATATTCCAACATGCAACGTAAAAAGACTTCATAACTTTTTTTTTTCTCTTTTCTTTACCTTTCAAAATGAGACAAACACTCACAATCCAAGAAGAACCATTAAAATAGGATTTTTCAATTTAAGTAAACTCTTATTTTGCAAATGTGATTTGTTTATCATTTAGATAGAATTTGTGTCATGCCACTTGGGTGGATGTAGTGTGAGAATGGTGGAGTTCTTGTGCTCATCTTACCATGACCCTCGGCCCATCACATGTGAGCATAGTAGACTCAGCATTTGTTTAATGTCACTCATTTGGTTGGTGGGGGCTGGGCCAGTTGCTCCTCTCACAGCCTGTGCGTAGCTCTGCCTGCTGGGCTGTGGCTCCTCCAGGTGTGGGTCTGCGGTGGGGAGGAGGGGGGTGGTAGGCCTCATCTGGGTGGCTCTGAAGCTGGGCTGGGGTGGTCTGTGCTGCGCTGGCTGTGGTGGGCATTGAGGTTGGTGGTGCTGTGGTCGTGGCTGGGGGGTCCAGGGTGCTGGTCCGGGATGTTGTCTCGGTGATCTCGGCGGGGTGGAGATTGCTCCGCTGTTCCTGGGTGGAGAGTTCGGGCTGCGGTTTAAAGCGACGTCCTTGAGAGTCTTGGCAAGGATGGGGACTGTCTCCCTGTACAGGTGAACATGGTCATAGAGACAGTCCAGATCGAGGGTGGGATGGTGGGCCAGGTGTACATTGGGTCGCAGGGCACAGTCCCGGGATAGGCTGGCGTTTATTCTTTGGATTGTGGCAGGGTGGAAGTCCCTCCTCTGTAGAAGGGTTGACACTATGATTCTTGAGTTGGGGAAGATTGCGGAGGCCTTCTCAATCACTCCCCGTAGTGAAGTCGCCACCCTCTCCTGCTGAGCACGCAGGTCGTTGCTTCCGGTATGTATGATTATGTGGCTTGGCGACCCGAGATGGTTCTTATCAAGCAGCTCCATGGCACTTTGCGTTGTTGGGCACCACACCTTTCTCGTTTTGTGTCTAGGGAAAAGTTTCTTCTCCTGAACATACTTCCCATTTGAGTCCATTAACAGGACGATGTCAGCCAGTGTTTCTTCTGGACTGGGGGGGGCAGAGGGGGGGCTGGTGGGTGTTGGAGCTGGGGTGTGGCTGGTCTGTGTGGGTGCCACTGTCAGTGGGAGGCTGTTCTGTGGGTTGGGGAGGAGGGGTGCAGCAGCCAGGGCTGGGGAAGTCTGGCTGGTTGAGCTGGGCTCCTCTGCTGTGTGAGGGCAGGTCATAGGGTGGTGATCTATCTGCTCCTGCAGCCTGTCCTCTGCTCTCTTTCTCTCCTGCAGCTCCTCTCTTAGTGCGGTCAGCTCCTTATTGCTGCTCTGCCTGTCTTTTTGGAGCTCTCTCACCTCCTTTGTTAGATCAGCCAGCTCTCTCTTGAGTCCGTCTCTCTCTTGCTGAACCTCTTTCAGCTGTGTTGCAAGGCTGCTGTCCTGCTCTGTCCTCACCTTGGTTAGGAGCTCCTCTAAGGTGTGGTTGTCTGGTTGCTGTTTGCTCACGCTCTCCCTGAGCAGGACCACCTCCCCCTCCAGTTTGGTGAACTCATCCCTCATGGCAGCCATGGTGGTGAGGAGGGCCTGAGCCTGCTCTGCACTGAGGGGGTCGCTCTCCTCTTGGGGCGTGTCCTCCACTATGGTGGGAAGAGAGGTGCTGGATGTGCCTTGTTGGGTGGGGAGGGTAAGGGTGAGGGTGGTGCTGGGGGAGTTTGTCTTGTGGGAGGGCATGTCACTGGTGGTGTCCTTCTCTCTCTCCGCTCTCTCCTTAATGGTCTGAAAGTCTGTTTCAAACAGCCTGATGTTACCTTGCACCATGACAGTCCCAGTCTTGTAGAGGTTGATTGTTATCATGGTGCTGTCAGGGTCGTCTGTCTCTTTGATTTTCAGCTTCCACCCATTACAGATTCCCTCTTTCTTTATGCATGGGTAGTGAGAGCAGACTGCTGAGCGCCATGCATTTGGCTGGTCAGTGAGGAAGATGAGATTACTCACGTCACCGTTTTTGTAGAGGTCTGCAAAAAGGGTTTCTGGCCTCTCCTCTAGTAGTTTCTGTTTGAAAGCTTTCCTCATTGTGTCATTTTTGACCTTTTTTGGGTAGAGAATGGATTCTGCGCTGAGGGGGAGTGGGGACATGGTGTCTGTGCGCTCTGCTACTACCGCTACTGCTGCGCTGTTCTGCTGCCCCGTTGCCATGGCAACCGATTTGTTCGTCTGCTGTTCGCGCTACTTTCAAAAATCAGCAAATATAGTGAAAAATCCTCACACAAAAGACTGAAGATATGTTTACAGTTAGTCCGTGCTCCTTTTTGGTTTACTCACTCAGTTTGGTCGTTTGATGTAGTTGTATTAACTGACCTTGTTAGGTTTGTTCTATCTCGTTTCTTATGGCTAGCTTGTTAGTCTGCTGGCTGGGTCTTTGTTGTGTAGCTAGCTAGCTAGACTCAAGACTTCTTAACTTGAGGCGCAAAGTTACTTTTTTTTTCTATTCTGAATGTATAGAGTTGTTGTTCATCACTTCTTGTCTGGAATTCTTCTTCGATTAGAGTGTTTATCTCATTCTAAAAACCTAAAAAATCAAATATATCAGGAGCTCATGTTGCTCCCTTCTCTCTCTCTCTCTCGCTCTCTCTCTCGCTCTCAATCGTCCCGTTCATATAGCCAATGTGTTATGGGAGTACCACACATTTGGATCTGCTGAGGAGTATTTGGGAAATAATTGAACGTAGGTGTCTGCAGGGTTCTATTATTTTACATCATAAACAATGAAATTGATGCAAAATAGCTTTTGTGTAGCCTATACGCATATGCTGATAAAATAATAATTTCCCTTGAATAGAGACAGTTCATATAGCGTTTGAGTAAGGATAATTACATTCATTTTCAATCAATTGATGGTGATAGGCAACAAGAGTAATGTCAATTTAGGCTTATGCCCCTCACTTCTCTCAGCTTGTGACCTGATGCGCGGCAAGGGTAACGCCTTTATTTAATGAAGTTACCGCAGCACACCCACAGTGACTGCTCTTTCATTCTGTTGGAAAGTTGACTGCCACTCTGTAACTGGAGAACACTCGAGCGCTGGTAGGCACGTTGACACACCCTAAAGTTACCGATTTATTTTGACAAAGAACTCCGAGCAAGGAATTAGTTAAAATAGCCATATCGATCCAGCATCGGATAATTCAGGAAAACTTTTGTTTTCTTTCCTATTCAGCAGACATGAAATCTTGCTTATGGATTGCCTTGCTTGTAACTCTTGCTATAGGGACGAAAACACAAGGTAAGTTTTTTTTCCCCCACCCAGGATACATAACCAAGCCATTATTAGGCCTATTATGAATAGCTATTATGATAATGATAATAATATGATGATAATGATGATTGCTATTATTGTTGTTTTTGTTGTTATGTTGATGTTAACGTAGGCCTATTTAAAGGTATACGTCTTGCTTAGGCCCATCCTTTGGATAAGGTACACACAAGATTGGCCTACAAGTAGTAGAAATACGTTTATAGATTTAGGCAAGAAAATAGACTGGGAAATTCCATGTCTGCGCCCCCCTATGTGTTATGTCTATTTGTGTTAGGGCACGCGCCTGTTGCATGCATTTGTTTCGCACCCCACTCACCCATGCAGTTTTTAGTTGAACAGCTAAGAATGACAATAAGGATCGGCCCCCTTTTTTCAATTTTCGACTAAAATGACATACCCAAATCTAACTGCCTGTAGCTCAGGCCCTGAAGCAAGGATATGCATTGTCTTGGTTCCATTTGAAAGGAAACACTTTGAAGTTTGTGGAAATGCGAAAGGAATGTAGGAGAATATAACACATTAGATTTGTTTAAAGATAATGCAAAGAAAAAAACAACCGTTTTTTGTTTCATCATCTTTGAAATGCAAGAGAAATGCAAGAGAAAGGCCATAATATATTATTACAGCCCAGGTGCAATTACGATTTTGGCAACTAGGTGGTGTGCAAAGTTTTAGACTGATCCAATGAACCATTGCATTTCTGTTAAAAATCTTGTATCAAGACTGCCAAAATGTGCCTAATTTGTTTATTAAGAACTTTTCATGTTCAAAACTGTGCACTCTCCTCAAACAATATCATGGTATTATTCACTGTAATAGCTACTGTAAATTGGACAGTGCAGTTAAATCAACAATAATTTAAGCTTTCTGCCAATATCAGATATGTCTATGTCCTGGGAAATTGTCTTGTTACTTACAACCTCATGCTAATCGCATTAGCCTACGTTAGCTCAACCGTCCCACAGGGGACCTACTGATCCTGAAGATCCTTTTTAACAGCAAGGCAGTATAACCTTTTCAAATGTGTAGGCTACTACAACACTTGTGTACTTCTTGTACAGTTTTATAATCCTTGCTCTCAGAAGAGTTCTGACTCATCTTAGTGTGGTAGTATATGACTCAAGGGTGTGTCTAGTCTGCCCTTTATGATCAGGGTAGTGTCTTTGGCTCATAGGGAAGCACATGTGCGTGCAATACTAACTTGCACAACTGGGCACAACTTTGAAAAACAAGTCTGAAAGGCACAGAGAGAGTGTTTTGTTTTCTAGCAGGATTTAATTACTGAAAGGTAAGGGAGGTTTGCAGAACACAGTTCCCTGTACTGCATACTAACAACTCTCTCGCTGAAGTTTTTCTTATTTCGAGACACTTTCAAGCTAAGCTACCTTGTTTTTTTTGTAGGCTCTCTGTACTTGTGTGTCAGTTGAAAAATATACAGATAGAAAGTAGCTCCAACAAACTTAGTTGGCAATACATTTGCTAGTTGCTAGTTTTTAATCAGATACTATCAGATACTGTTGCTCTCACCCCAATGTTTCAGATCCTCTTTCCCACAATGCAATGTTTGTAAAAAAATATATAGGTTTACGATCTTAATTTGATCACCCTGTTGCAGGGAAAATTTACAAGATATTGGACTTTGAAAGACTTTTCAGCCTTATAGCTCCTCTGTGAGTTATACTCAGCACCCAATGAACGTAACATTCAACATATATTTCCTATCCTGTGAATGGCTGTGTCTCTTGGCTTCCTGTGTGAGGCTGCTCCAGAATTGGCTAGAGTTGACAACAGGCATGCAGGCCCAAACCCCTACCCAGATGGGCACGCTGTCTTCATGATGACACATGTGATGCCTAGATTTAACAGCCAGACTGAACTGAAGAAAGACTGTTTTATACTACCCCATCATTGCCTCAAGTGTCCAGTACACAGTGAAATAATTAGTACAAGTGGGTTATATTTAGTTAGTTGATACAGTTAATAGCTTGTTGATCTTTCTTCTGAAAGTACACTGTAAAACCATGAAACATGTGACACGTTTATAACTCAAATATCAGTGTTTAAATCTTAAACATTAGGCATTTAAATTAGCCAATAAAGGTTTTCATCTTAATCAAAGGCATTTAGATCGCAAGATTAAACCTGATACTCAACTTTTTCCAGTCAGTTTCCAACCAAGAGAACGCATATATCTCTTAAGTATTACGTTTTATAACACTACTGTTTACTTTCCCATCATCCTGTTTAGTGTGCATTTAGTCATTAGAAATTGATGTGACTTCCCATGCCTTATTCAGATCAGTGTTAGGAATGTCTGTCACTTAACTGGACAGGACATTTGATTCAAGAAATCTTTTTAATCGCATGGTGTTGTTGTTACTTGGCTGTGTTGAGTTCATTTCTGGTAACTCTCTCAGAGTGAAAAAGACATGGGAGGGGCCCTCATTATCATATTTCCCAGCATGCTTTGTTGCAGGTTGATTTGTAGAATAGTTTGTTTTAAAATCTATGTTTCCTCATACACATTGATTGATTAATTGATGTTATACTATACAAAGATAAATAACTTCATAAAACAAAAAACGAATCCAATCTGTGAGGGGTTGGATTTATTTCACGCGTTACTGAGATGGTTGTTTTAGTTTAGATCATTTAGGTCAGTGGTTCTCATCCTTTTGCAGTTACTGTACCACCAACAGAATTTGCTCTGCCAGAGTACCCCTGATTTACCCCCTCATGAGTATTTTATTAGTAGGTCAGTCTATGTCATGGAAAGAGCAGGTGTTCCTAATGTTCATAAGGTCAATGTATAATATGTGGTCATAAAGGGTTACAGATTAATTTAGGTAATTACTTGGACTGAATTTATTGCAACAAGCATCTCTCTGTCACTAACAAACACAGTCATGGGTTGCATTGCTCACATTCACTCAAGAGGCATGCTGGGAAATATGAAAATACTGCTTTACTCCCTACAGTGTTCAAGCAACACCCCCAGTGTTTAGTTTTTAAAACCTAAACGCCTTGTGCTGAATAAACGTGTTCATGTGGTTAACAAGTGTTACAATCTAAACACTGTGATGTGTTTTCATTTAAATTCTAAATGCCTTGATGCGTGTTAAAAAGTGTCTCAGAAAAGTGTTAGTTTAGATATGTGTTCAGATCCTAAACACTTGGTTTTACAGTGTAAGAAGCAACTATCTGACTTTTCTGCTCAGTTTCACTTGAGACCTTATTCTTATACAGTCGAAGGTTCGGACACAGTAAGTTCAAACTGGGAGGCCTCTATTTTAAGTGGGTTGGCTAATTAGGTAATTAGTTAATTAGTTAGTGTGCTAGTTCAGTCTTAGCCTGGTTCATTCCTAAAGGTTTAACTACAGCCAAGGCAGAGTAGAGAAAGTAGAGTGTTCAAGGAGACAGCTCTCCGGTTTCAGCTGCCTATGAGTCATTCAAACCGTCAAACCACAACTGACTGTAGTAGCATCAGACTGCATGCCAGGCAAGGCCAGTTCCCCCATAACAAAACTTCACCAGGCAACCAATACAGGATGTCACAATATCAGACACGCACATAGCAACTGGTAGTTCCATGGAACGTTTTTAGCACACAGTTAAAAAAGCTAGTTGAGTTAGTTGAGTAGAAAGTGGTGCTAACTAAGATGCGTAGACAGCCAGTGTTGTGGGTGTTTCGGCGTTGTCTTGGACATTGTGGCTGACCAATAGTATTTCATCTTTGTCCCACAGAATTTGATCTTTCTGATGCCTTAGATTTGGGTAAGTTTCTTGATCTTTTTATTTTATTTTTTATGTCTGTTGATAGGTAAGCCAACTGTAGATGTAGTTCATACTGACGAAACAGGTGTAATGGCTGTTCCTCACTGTGTTCAGGTGGTACGTCTTCCTCCTCTGCCTATCTGTAGCACTGCTCACAGCGCTGTCTGGCTCTGATCCAGTTGAATGCATTTTGCATAATGCAAATTGGTTAGTTAGTTATTACTGAACAGGATTTCAGGTCCAAATATAATGTAGGCCTTCTGAAAATCTTTTATATATGATTAGAAATAACAATTTGAATTCTTAATACTCATAACACATGATGATCCTGTTATTATAGTACAGATTTTTGTTTCGTTAACATTTCCAGCCGTATAGATTTATACAGATTTATAGATGAAATGTGATTAATGATTTAATGAAAGGCAAAAAAAAACTCTCTCTTTGTTTAGATAACCCGAAGGCAACTGCTATTCCAAAACAGCCAAAGAAACCTGCAAAGGATCCCAGTCCAGGTAGGGAAACCTATCACATAATATAACACTGACTGTGGGATGAAACAAACTCTGGAAATCAACAAGAAGTCACAAGCAAGGGAAGATAGGCATCTCATTAGTCACGACTCGTATGACTCAACATGAGTAACCACTTTAAAGAAACAGAATATGAGCACAGCATGTGACTGTAGGGTGGCCCAGCCTCCCGAAGGGACTCTTATCAACTCTATGCAAGGATTTCCTTTGTGTTGTCACACTTCTTCAAATACCCCTCTACATGACCAGATTCTTCTGTGTTGACAGTGTTATAATCATGCTAAAAGCATAAATAAATGTCATTATATTTCTTCATCTCCAGGAGGAGGATTTGATCTATTCGATGCTCTAGGTGTTGGTTTTCCTCTTGGAACTTTTCTATATATCAGACTTACATTTGGTTACCCTTCCCATTCAACAGACTTACTCTCACCAGCTCGTTGGTGCTGGGATAATAAGATTGGATCATTCCTTGTCTCTGATTTCTTTTTCAATGATTTGCTTTTAAGGGTTCATCCAGTTTGCGATTTGGGTGATAGATTTATAACTGCATCAAAGTGTATAGTTATACTGTTGTGGTATTCAGTTATATTCAACCAGTAATAACTGGCTAAATTAAACACCCATCCCTTTCAGCAAATCCCAGCCTGGATCACCTTATTTTATTATGCTATAATTCTAATAAGTTTTCCTTTCCTGGCTTTAAAATGGTAAAACTCAAAGGTGAAAATCCTGGGAATTATGGTTTAAAGTTGAGGCTTTTTTTAATCCATTTTCCTTGATTCACCTTTCCTCTTCTTAGAGCCTGGTAAACCAGCTGGGATCCCTCCTAAAGAAGGTGGAACTAGTAAGGCATCTATGGCCAACACATGTCAAATTAATGGATAGCTCACATGTATTTCAACTAAGATTTTCTTTCTGTTCTCAGATTATTTAGATTTTATGGATACGTCAATGTGTTTATTTAATGTGTTCTTAACTAAATATGTTGTCCAATCATTTGTCCAATCATTTTCCAAATGTGGAATACAATGCTCTTATAGTTGATATACTTGATGCCCTTTCCAGATCCCAAACCTGCCCCTCCTCCCGCACCTGTAGATCCCAAAAAACCATTTGATGGTAAGTAAATTAACTCAACCAGCTGAAGTAACACCCATCACTTGTAATTACAGTATCCATCCTATTTGATCTGGATTCTAGCTCTCAGATTATTGAACACAGAAAGACATTCTGATCAGTGCATAAAATGAACATCCACCACCCGCCAAATGTGGGTAGATTTAGGTATTGGCGGGTAAGAATGTCTATTTCACCAGCCACGGTGTTCAATTTGCAGGTCTCTACAGTGCGAGCATTACATTTGTGAATAAAGTAGTCAAAAGTGCGAATGGCAATTTATTGCAGAAAAATGCTGCAGTAGCTGTTTTCAAAAGTATTTCTGCTGTTTTGTTTCACAGCTGCTAATCGCACAATGAAATATGAATCCTATATCCCAATATACCACATTACTTCTTACTAATACATTTCTTGTTTTAGAAACATTACAAAGCATGGTCATCCGTAAAAAAAAAAAGTGTAATGTTTTGGCTGGTAAAAAATCTGAGTGGCGAGTACCTGCCACAGTGGCTGCAGACCAAACAGTTAATTTTAGGCCCGGCTTCTGATTCCTAAAGCAAACCTAGTATTGACCTCAAGATGGGAGATGTCATCCATTGTAAATGATACAATCATAGAATGTTTTCTGTTATATTTTCTCTTCATAGATGGGATGGGTTTTGACCTGTCTGATGCCTTGGGTCCAGGTAAAGTCAAAGTTATTGTTAGTTTCTCAGTCTAGGGAAGAAGTCTTTCTATTTGGTGCAGGTCTATATTGGGGATTCTCCCTTTGTCCCTCCCTCCCTGTTTCCTTAACCCAATCGACAAACAAACAATTCATCAATCATTGAATCAAGCAATCAACCGGGTTTGTGATGAATCACACCCACTGCTATCTATGATTAAGCTTTTCCTCAACAGCCATTACATACCCAGCAATCACCTTTTGTCTTGAGACGTCTTGAGATGTCTTGAGACATGGTGATGGCTGGGTATGTAAAGGAGATTCCCTCTGCTTTGCGTCCAGTGACTCTCACACTCTCACCTCTCTTGATAAGAAGCTGGGCCTCTTGAGCTTTCAAAACCTGCTTAACCACACTGTCACTTTCACTTAAGATCTTAAGTGATTGTAGGTGCTGATGTTTTCACATCTAATGTCGGAGGAAATGGTATGAGGGACTAGTGGCATGCTTCCCAGTGTGAAAACCTATTATAATGTTATTATAACGTGTTATAATGTAATATAACTTCCCACTCCTCTTCCTTGTTCTGTAATGTCTATCATCCATAGATCCCGTACCGGATAAACCAGCTGTTGTTCCACCTAAAGATGGAGGCACCGGTACTAAGCATTGGATATATTCATTTATTTCCTCAGTTTGATGATCATATACTATGTGTGTGCTACTGTCTATTGTTATTATGGACTCCCAGGAAAACAATGCTAATTGTTACTGACTCACTGTTGCTATACTGTTTTCATCTGGAAGGTGGCGGGTCCTTCGGCGACAGCGACCTGTTTGATGTGAGCGATAACGGTGGCTACAAGCCTGATCCCGGCAAGGGAGGTGGTGGAGGAGGAGGAGGAGGTAGGACATTTAAGTTTAGAAGCAGTGTCACAGGCAAGACAAAGGGTGTTGCTCAAACAAATTAGTTCACGGGTTTGACTTCCAACAGTAGGCCTGCAATCGTACTATTGAGGGAGAGTAGTTTCTACTCAGTCTAGCATACGTCAAAATACGCACAATAGAGTATATCGGGGAGGCTGGGGACCCGACAGAAATGGTCCATTGTTGCCATATTAAAATGAATTGCAGTGCTAAATTCACTGTGGACTAAAACAGAACTGTTCTGTCTTAAAACTGTATACGCATTTCCTTTCTCTTTTTCCTCTAAGTCACTTAGAATGGAAGTAATTACTTGTTCTTTACAAAAGAGAGAAAAAAAGCAGAAATAGGGAATAGGAAAACCCCTCATGGTTACCAATGTAATTAGTGCCATATGCCTGTTCGTCTGATGCTATCCTGCATGATACTTTGGAGAGTCCAGAGGAGCTGGAAACAAACTGAAATTAACTGTCATTGAACTCGGTGTAAGGGGAAGATCTCAGCCCTCACAGTAATGACTAGAGAGCCCCTTTGGAAGAGAGCTTTAGAAAGCTAAAGACGACATGTTGAAAGGAATCTGGAAATATTTGACCAACTATATGAAGTCTTTATATAATACTTCTCTGAAGTCTTCATGAACATTTGCACATACGTGTAAATAGCACACACAGGCCTATCTAGCTACTTCTATGTACAGTATGTCTAGAAGTATATACTACAGATTCTAAGAGGGAGTAGAAGTGCATCTACTCCCTCTTAGAATCTATAGCATGTGCCGCTGACCCAGCCCCCTCAGATCCCAATGGTACGCCATTTATAGCACTTTCGGTTCGCCTGAAGTTTGTCTGAAGTTCTTGTGTGCTGCTAGTAAAACTGATTCAAAACAGTAATACTGAAAAATGTAAGTACACAAACATGGATCTATTGCTTACTTTCTCGCTTTCTTTTTCCCTCTTCAGGAGGAGGTGGTGCTCCTGCAGATCAACCTCAAGGTAAAACAATCAATCCATTTATTTCCACAATAAATAATGTTAATTATCAAGCGTCTCAGAGGAGGAATTACATGGGGTGCCATTTGTCAAGTTGAACGGCTATTTCTCTGGCTATTTCGCTCCAGATTTAGGTGGAATCTTTAGAGTCCGTATTCGCCCACTGTACCCACACCCAGTCCTTTCATTTAACTCTTACCACTCATCTTTACCATGATGTCAAAGGCCTGCAGTATTAAGAATCTCAGTGACAATGAATTCTTTCCACACCTCTTGAGGGACTAATATGATATGGCTTTTATAGTCATATCCGTTTCCTGTCTCAGAGGAAGTTGGCTGATTGTTTCCCTGGTTTTAGTGTGTGCTCCTCACGGTCGGATTATGTTGTTCTATACTCCCTGTTTCAATCCAAACACAGCACAGATACTGAAAATGAATAATAAAACAAATTAAAGGGCTGCGCTGAGCGGATGAGGTCTATCAAACTAAATGTGTTGAAACATGCTTTGAGGATTCCCTGATCAAATAGTGCAAGTGGAGGCTTGAGGATGGCAATTGTTTCCTAAGTAGCAAGAAATATAGTTTAACTTCTGGGTAAATAATTACAGTAAGCTTTATGGGAACATTGGGAACTATTGGTTTGGGATACAAAGGGGAATTAACTCTGATTGGCTTGATTGGGTGCACACTATTGGCCATAGCCTAAAACCCAGGTACGATTCTGTGTCGTTGCAGATCTAGACCTACTGTGGGGCCAATTCCTGAAGATGCTAGATGCTAACATGCCAGAGGGCGTCCATGTTTGGATATCCAACATAAAGCAAGCAGTGTTGCCTCTGTTAGAGAAGGCCATGGAGCTTTTGGATGTGGGCCAATGAATGAGCCTCCAGTCACTTTCAGGAATCAGGAAGTCATCTATCCACCTATGTTCTGATTGGTGCTCAGATATGAGGGAGTGTTCTGATTAGTTGTTTACATGGTGTTAAAGGTTTGAGGTGCTTTAAAACACCTCTCAGGGCTGATCAATGGTTTGTACACTTAGAAAAAATGGTTCCAAAAGGTTTATTTGGCTGTCCCTATAGGATAACCCCTTTGGGTTCCATGTAGAACTCTCTTTGTTTCCACCTGGAACCAAACGGGATTCTAATATAGGACAGCCGAATAACTCTTTTAGGTTCTAGAGAGATCCTTTTTTTTCTGAGTGTAGGCTCCAGTTTTCACTGGGTTAAAGCTAGGGTTAGTACAAAGTTCAGAGGTTTTATCCCTTAAGGAGTGGGTGTGCTCTCCATCTCCTCTTTGACACCCCACCCTTCTCTTTACTTTCTGAAGTCACAGTTTCTGAATCATCCCTGTGTGTTGAGCTTATGGGATTCTGTTTTGTAAAATGTTACAGCTATAAGCCTAAAGATAGCGGTTACTGATATTATTATCAATATTTGGCCACTTGCCAGTGGAAACCACATTTTCCACGGTTAGTGTGGTTTTTCAGGCATTCTTATGCATTGCATGTAGTTGTTTCATATGTGCGTTCCTTCTTGTGTGATAGTCTTTCCAGATGACATGTCAATTAATGCAAAAAATAATGAAGATATAAAAATGCTAGAGAAGCCCTCAATGTTTACAATTTTGGACAATTATGGGTCATAGTCCAGATGTCTTGGAAGGTCTTTGTTGAAATGTTTTTCCTGTGTCGCATCCTGTCATAACATGCCCATCATTACTGTACCCTAAGCCCGTTACTTACTAAGGCTTTTGCAGCCTAGCCCTAACAGCCCCTCACAGAGGCCTAGTCAGCACACATTCCTAGCATAGCCAAACTTCACAGCACTCGGTTGAAAGATCCAACACTTTTTTTGTGCTAATGTGTTCTAGAACATCCTGACATGCAGTTCTCTCATATTCCAACATTTCTAATAAATTTGCTAAGCCAGAAGAGGTTATACAATCTTGTGCGTTTACAAATGATTTATGTATCATGGTGAATGTTCCTGTAAGGTTGAAGGATGTCTTTTTCATTGGGGGTATGTTTCTTTGGCCACTTGCATTCAAACACAAAATATTGTCTCCATTACAACGTGTCTTACCATGTTAGAAGTGCTACCTCTCTTTCTTGTGTGTGTTACAGCGGAGAGGTTAGCTATCAACACATTGCTATTGTCGTCTCTTTGTCTGTTGTTGTATTCCTTCAGATGTTAATAAAGCCTGCTGAACAGTGTTCTGATTGATGGTGTTCTGGTATAACACATAGCGTGGTTTCTGTTGATGGAATCCATGCACCCGGCTCTTGAAGAATATAGCTTCCATGTGTGACTGTGAGCGAAGGTTATTGGACTGAACTGTACGATTGTAGCCACAGGCGGTAGGTTGCATTCTCCAGCAGTAAGTCACCGTTTGTTGGGGTGTCATCCAGTTTTTACCCTGGGCACCGCCCTGTTTCAATGCTTGATACACTATTACTCACAGCGGTTCTCAATGGGAAAAACCAGTTTTGACTTGTATGTAAGGTTTATTCATCAAAAGTTCAAGTGTTTGTTCACTTTAATCCCATTGTGTATTTCTTTCTTTGTTACTTTCTGTGTCCTTGGAGTTGGGTTCGTGTTATGTCCTTCACTGTATCACTGGGTTGTGGCTTTCTCTGAGGTTTCATGGTTTCATGTTTTTTTTTGTTGTCGAGATAGTTTTAAAGATGTTTTTAAAGAGAAACTCTGGAATATTTGTGTTTCAGCCCCCGTAGTGTTCTGTTGTTGCACTATTTTCTACCCAGAAATAATTTGCCAGCACATTACAACCAGATGCCTTCATAAAAAGGCTCTCGACCACCACCTTGTGGAATTGTGGTATAGTTCCTAATGTTTTCCATTGGTGTGCAACTAGACTAGAGCCTTATGTTTTTGAGAAAAAAAGGCAAGTTATGCAACATGAATAATAGCCTCACTCACTCACACTTTCTTTAATAGACTTTAACCCTCCTGTTTCATGTTAATTAATGCTGTGTTCCCGGTCCAAAATTACTGCCCCATTACAGCTGATTATAAATCCATAATAATACATATATTATCACCTAATGTTGTGTTAGATCTTTTTATCAACTTAAGTTATTGTGAACATTACAAGTTTTGAACTTCTATTTGCTATTAATGGCCTGTAGGCCTCATTGACCTGAGCTCATACAACTCATTTTTGAGTAAAAAAAGCATAATGTATGGATTATTTACAGATGAATTATGGATTAATACTCAGATGAAACATATTGTGCTATTTATCACAGACTAATTTGTGTCAAAGTTTAACAAGGACTCTCTCCTCCTCACCAGTGTCATGATAAAAGACATGATCAAGAGCCTCAGTATATCGTTTGGTCATTGTGCTGCCATGGAATGAATTGTGAGAAAGGCCTCAAAAAAGCTTTATATACCAGAGCTGTGAGAAAAGTTCTTTATATTATTGAAACAATGTTGCGATTGTTTGTGAGAATGCCAACAGGTGTGGTTCCTGTTGGGGAAAGATTCTATTGGGTAAAGGTTCCTGTGGGGGTTGCCATGGAAGCCAAGAATGGGAGTGAGGTGTGTGTGTGTGTGTGTGTGTGTGTGTGTGTGTGTGTGTGTGTGTGTGTGTGTGTGTGTGTGTGTGTGTGTGTGTGTGTGTGTGTGTGTGTGTGTGTGTGTGTGTGTGTGTGTGTGTGTGTGTGTGTGTGTGTGTGCGCTCAAACACACATGCATGTGGGGGTCTGGGAGAGGAAGTGTGTCCATCTGATGAATGGGCATGTGCCTGAACGCAATTTTATACACTAATTGTAGTCTCACCCATTCATTTCTAATGACCGGTCATTTTTGACCGGGAACACCACAGCTGTACAAAAGTTAAATAAAACATCAAAAATCATCTAAATATATTTTGTGTATTCAAATGCCCTGTGTGGACAAAGTCATGGAACCTTATTACAATCAGATTAAATGAACTACAATTTTCAGAGATAACACTTGTAAATCGGTCAAATTCGACCGGGAAAAAAAGCAGGAGGGTTAATAACAATCAATCAGAGAGAAAACAACCGTATCAACTAAACAACAACGACAATGGATCTTTTTGTTGTGTAGATGTAGAAGCTGGATCTGGTCAGATCGCTGGCGTAGTGAGTGCAATAGGAGTGGCCCTCCTTGGCGCTGCCTCCAGCTACTTTGCCTACCAGAAGAAGAAACTGTGTTTCAAGATTCAGGGAGGTGAGTGAATGGGATTGGGATACGTACAGTACAGTATGTGTAGTAGTGGATAAAAGGTTGCCCTGGCTGTAGATCCCTGTATGGCATCTAATACAAGTCTACAACCATGTCTCAAGGCAAGATACAAGGGTCTAGAGGTCCCACTATAAAGTTGTCTGTGGCACATAACATGTTCTTCGATGTAAATGCTTATGTATTTCTCCATTCAGGTGCAGACCCAGAAATGGGAAAGAACGCACATGGAGGTCGGTCTGGTCCTCAATGTAAGCACTAGTTATTACACGATCTCACTAGTCTCTCTCTCTCTCCCTCTCCTACAATATACTACCCACTACTCCAATATACTACCTACACTATCTACTACCTTCCTAAATACTCCCTACTCCCTAATACTAGATCTCCATCTAGTATTCCTGTTCTGTTTTCCTGCCTTTTCTCTGGGTGGGTCTTGCTTCTCCTCTGTTTCTTTACTTCTCTCTGCCCTCCTTTTCTTTCCTACAGATTAGGGCAAAGGAACCCTCCGGAAAAGGTCTGCTGAGAAGGGTTTTAAGTTCTTTTAAATTCCAATGTATTGTTTTTTTGTTTTGTGAACATAACATAACCATTATTTCTGTGCTTCCTCTGATTCCAGTGATGAGCAACTTGCTCAAGTCATATTAACTTCGATCAGGTCATCATAGAGGAACCTCACCTATAGCGAAGGAACACCTTCTTCCATCAGCAGGTATCAACTGTCTGCTGGAGACGTCAGTGGGCAACAAAATACAATAAAATCTATATATATTTTTTCATTTGTCTTTCGTTTGGAATTTAACTTTTGGAGAATGTTAGTTATATGTTTTCTTTTTTTGTGTGCGCCTTATCTAGCTGTGTAAAGACACTTAGATAGATTTACAACTTGAATACTTATCCAATACTATCCACAACTACATTTGACATTTGCCTGTGTTTACATTGCACATAGCTTTCATGTTTGTTTTACTTGAACTGTCTCCACATATATCACATTCTGATTGGCAGTAGGATCTCTCTTTTCATCAAATAACAGCGCTTGTTTTAAAATATACCCCAGGCGAGTATGTAGTTACACATCAAAACAAACCATGCACACAAAGGATACTTTTACAACATGGCAGACTCATGTAATTATTAATTGGATTCAATTTTAATAGAAGGATTTAGAAATGTTTGTATAGATGAAGGTATAATGAAAAAAGTGCCTTAGAGAAAGGGATTCTTTTGGTGGATATAAATAGAATGTGTAGGGTACTATTTGGGATGAGGATTGGTTTCAAGCTCAACTTAAAAGCCGCATCACGTTTTGTCTTCTAGTAAGTCAATTGTTTGGGGTGCAAGCCACTCGTTAGTGTTTACGTGAGGAAAGATACCATAAATGCACATGGTAAATGGTATTAAAAAAAAATGCATTGTGCATGTTTATTTACAAAACAACATTTATACTGAGAAGTGGTTATTTTTAAGTTATACTTGTTTAAGATTTGTATGTATGATTGCTTGATTTCTGATGCAATACAGATAAGAATAGAAATTGATACCTGGGGTTGATACCAAACTGGTAAACCAGCATATTCTACCATGTCACTTGTGCTGTAAATGCTAATGAAGAATGCATATAAAAGCGCTGCTGTTTTTTGCTGTGTGATATATGCCATTTTTGTTCTCCTTTAACTTTCAGCACATGTAATTAAAACCTATCATGTAACTGTAACTGAAGAAGTGTTACTGCTTATTCTTTACCAATACAGGAAATAATTTGTTGACTTAGTTGATTGCAGGTAGTTCTTTTGTGTGTTTTGAGGGAAGTTTGATTCCTTCTCTGAAAGACAATGGAGGGCTGTCGATAATGTACCTTATTGTTGTCAATAAAGTTCACTTTTTACAATTGATTGGTATTTTTATTTAATGTTGTTTTCCATCAAGTTTCAACATCAGTGTTGTTGTCCATAGTACCATTAATGTGTATATCATGAAGATTGACCAACGGTTCTACAGTGAATTGAATGCACCTGCACATAGTACTATGCACTTAGTTCCAGGGATTGGCCTACTCAGTACAGTTGTTGAAGGTCCTGCTTAAACCCTGCAGGTTTTCATTTTAGTCAAATGACCAGTGACACATGACCGAGAACTCAAATAGACTCACTCTGATTTGCGCTTGCTATAAAAACATCAGATGTATTTGTGTAGCTACCAGGTGTAATGGAATTCGTCCTCCTCATCTGACGAGGAGTAAGAAAGGTCGGACCAATATGCAGCGTGATGATTATCCATTTTAATGAACACGAATAATCGAACAAAACAACAAAACACGAGAACGAAACGAAACAGTCCTGAAACGGTGAACATACACAAACACAGGAACAGGAACAATCACCCACAAAACACAATACAAAACAGGCTACCTAAATATGGCTCCCAATCAGAGACAATGACAAACACCTGCCTCTGATTGAGAACCATATCAGGCCAAACGAAAACCCCACATAGAAACACAAAACATAGATAACCCACCCAACTCACGCCCTGACCAAACTAAAACAAAGAAAATACAAAATAACTAAGGTCAGAACGTGACACCAGGGTTATACTCCCTGGCTTTAGGTAAACTCATAGTACATCTACAAATATCGAAATGGCTGTAAAAAAAAAAATCCATTACTTTATACTGATCATTCCGTATCTATTGTTTGTGGGACAGTTACTACTGCTGGACTCGCTGGACTGTCGGACTACAGTATCATCAACATATTGGAGTTTCATTTTAGGGGAAACCAGTGCATTTTCTGCCAAGTCCTCTCTGCCAGTGGTGCGGGGCCTGATCGATCACTTTGACACTTTTATAACCATTTATCACTTTTACCTCTGCCTCAAGTTGTTAATTCATTTAGAGGAGTCACTGTCACACACCATGCCAGGTAAGTTCTCATCATTATATCATAACCATTTTAATATAACCTGTCAGTGTCAAATTGATTGACATCACTCTCTTGCACTCTCTAACTTAACGCAAGAGGAAAAGAGGAAGTGCTTGACTCTCGAGAAGAACTTGAGAAATGAACTACTTTTAACTCGTAAAGAACATAATGCTGATGGCACTATAAAACTGTGAAACTCCCCTGCTGGGTGTTAGTCATCTATTTCTATAAATAACACCTCCCACTCTTCCTTACTGTGCCACCAGCAAACCAGGCCTTTGTCTTCCTGTGCCACCAGCGAACCAGGCCTTTGTCTTCCTGTGCCACCAGCAAACCAGGCCTTTGTCTTCCTGTGCCACCAGCAAACCAGGCCTTTGTCTTCCTGTGCCACCAGCGAACCAGGCCTTTGTCTTCCTGTGCCACCAGTGAATCAGGCCTTTGTCTTCCTGTGCCACCAGCGAATCAGGCCTTTGTCTTCCTGTGCCACCAGCGAACCAGGCCTTTGTCTTCCTGTGCCACCAGTGAATCAGGCCTTTGTCTTCCTGTGCCACCAGCGAACCAGGCCTTTGTCTTCCTGTGCCACCAGCGAATCAGGCCTTTGTCTTCCTGTGCCACCAGCGAATCAGGCCTTTGTCTTCCTGTGCCACCAGCGAATCAGGCTTTTGTCTTCCTGTGCCACCAGCGAATCAGGCCTTTGTCTTCCTGTGCCAGCAGCGAACCAGGCCTTTGTCTTCCTGTGCCAGCAGCGAACCAGGCCTTTGTCTTCCTGGCCACCACAGACTGCTACTGCATGGGGGCTCTGGTGGTAGGACAGTGTTTACGACGACACAGGACCACAGTCCCTGCATCTCGGACAGAAATATAATATGATATCGCTGAGTCATGGAGAGTGATGCAAGACCTATTCGAATTTGAATGAAAGTTGTGTCTGTGACAGAGGTCCTTGTAAAATCAGACAAATGCAATATTTTGTCTCTCATCAGTTAAGGGGGTATTAGATTCACTGGATGGAGTCTTTTGCAATCCTGAGTGCACTGCGGACCTAGTGTATTTTTTGTGTATTGAAGTCATGTAAAATCTAATTGTAGTTGTAGTAAATCCCGTGTTCTCTCCCCATAGGGCTGCCCTGGGCCATGTGTTTGACCAGGTCCTGGTAGTGGACGTGCTGGATAGCGGAGACCAAGCACATCTATCTTGGCTGGGACAACCAGAACTGGGGGTCACTTTCACCAAGCTCCACTGTTGGACCCTCACCCAATACAGCAAATGTGTGTTCCTGGATGCAGACACACTCGTGAGTGTACTGAAATCTCCCGAGACACCACTTGTCTCTAATATAAACACGCACTCAATAATACATTTGTTTTAAAGCCAAGGAACCAATCTTACAATGTCAAAGCTTGATCTTTGACAGCAAATCAATTTTAATGTTTGATTTAAAGTAGTAGTTCAACTGCATAGTTGAACTACAAGGTACATCCTTTAAAGAACGTGTGTGTTTTTCCCCCCATGTCTGTTGTTCTTACGCAAGATTACCACACAGAGAGATGAGAGTCCAGTACTCTTGTCCCCTTACTATTCTCCTCTCTACACACCTCTACCAACGTGCCTTAGGTGGTTCTCAACAGTACACACCGTCACACCTCTTTCACAGAGCCAGGGGAGAGAAGAAGAGAAGCCAAAGGGGAGAGAAGAAGAGAAGCCAAAGGGGAGAGGAGAAGCCAAAGGGGAGAGGAGAAGCCAAAGGTTAGAGAAGCTACAGTGTCGTTGATAGAGAACCTCACAGAATCATTACTCCGAGAAGTCACTCTGCTCACAGAGGAAAGGGAGAAGAGGCCCGATTATCCACAAAGCCAAGAGAAATGGTTAGTATTTAACAAAACGTGATATTGAGCTTTTGCCTATGCATTATCTATTCATTATGATTATTAATTAGTTACGACTTAGGTGTCTGAGGGATTTTGGAAGTGGTAAGTATTAGTTGTTCATTCTGATATCTCTTTAACATGGTTACGAATTCCGATCAGCTTCAGGGATTTTGCTCAACGGGTAAGAATTGAGAGAATTTAAGGTTATCGCACTGGCACAACTAAGGTTGTGATTCAAGAGGCTGTGCACGCCCTGTCAATGTCAATGCGTCATAGGAAGGAACAGTGTGAGAAAGTGACTAAAATGCTTTCTCAACCTCTATTGAAATCTGCATCAGGGACCTATATGATTGAGGCCATTTTAGTCAATACTTGCAACCTGGTGTAAACCAGTTAGTGGGTAATAATTACCCACTCTAGGGGAGGAGCTGGAGACCCACGTGGACCCAGTGAGGAGGAGTCAGAGGTCACTGACACAGCTTTCAACCCCATGGAGGATCCTGCCACTGAACCTGTACGTCACCTGTCTACACTAACATATACTGAGTGTACAAAACATTAGGAACACCTGCTCTTGACATAGATTGACCAGGTCAATCCAGGTGAAAGCTATAATCCCTTATTGATGTCACTTGTTAAATCCACTTCAATCAGTTATGAAGGGGAGGAGACAGGTTATAGACAACTGAGACATGGGTTGTGTATGTGTGCCGTTCAGAGGGTGAGTGGGCAAGACAAAAGATTTAAGTGCCTTTGAACGGGCTATGGTAATAAGTGTCTGGCGCACTGGTTTGAGTGTGTCAAGAACTGCAATGCTGCTGGATTTTTCACGTTCAACAGTTTCACATGTCAAGAATGGTCCACGCCCTAGAGGACATCTAGCCAACTTGACACAACTGGGGGAAGCATTGGAGACAACATGGGCCAGCATCCCTGTGGAACGCTTCCAACACCTTGTAGAGTCCATGCCCCAATGAATTGAGGTTGTTCTTGCAAATCAATATTAGGAAGGTGTTCCGAATGTTTTGTACACTCAGTGTATATTTAAAAACTACTATTAGGAACTGATTTAATAAATGATCGATCTATCTTCCATGTCTAAATGGTAAACATTACATAAATTGTTGGCAAAATACACATTCTACTGTCGTAACACCCTCTGCTGGTGCACAACAGTATTAACATAATTTACCTTACAACAAAATATCACACATGGTATTGCGTCAAGGCCTCCCGGTAACCATTCCTTTAGTGGTTTATTTTAATGTCCCTCATGTCTCCATCTTTCATTACTCTTCTGACTGATGGTGAATGGAATGGCTGCCTAATCTGTTTTAGTTATCATCTTGGTTATTTCTAACATAATTTATCATCTTGGTTCCTAATCTATTATATAATCTTGGTTTTGAACATCTAGGTTATTTCCTTGTAGACTGCTGCAGAGACAGAGGAGGATGATCTGGAGCAGTGCTGGCTGTGGTAGGAGGGCCAGGCTGACTACTTGGGCAAAGATGCCTTCGACAACTTCCAGAAAAAACTGGACAGATTCTTAGATTAGAAGCTTGTTTTGTGTGGCAAGATACTGTAGCAATAGTACTGTATACTCATGTTCATGTTTATGCGTGGTAGTGTAGGCCACCACTCTAATAGTTAAAAAAAAATGAAATTGGAATCAAGTTTGTCCATAAATAAAAATAAATAAACATGATTCCAATTACATAAAAAAAATGTGGCCATTGAATTCAAGTTGAAAGGCATTCCTTATTTTGATGTTATGCTGGAAATATCTGGAATATTTTATATTGTGTTTATGTTGCCACTAGAGGGCACTGTGGCTTTTTAAATAAAGCACTTTTCCTGGTCAAAGTTAAAGTCACACTCAACTCCAACAGCCCTATAGGGGTCATGCTAGTCTTGCATAGACTCCAGAGACGAGGGAAGCTAGGGAAAGAAGAAGTAATATTGGCCTCAGGGATCCTATTCATAGATGTTGTTGGAGCAATATTCATCTATAGGCTTGTACACCACTATTGTCCTATGAGAGAATGGTAGACCTCACTGTGAGGGTCTGGGAAGGGCTGTGTAGGCCTACCAAGGCTAAGGAGATATAAGGTAAGTACAGAACTGTTAACGCTATCCTGAAAGACTAAACACAACCTCTAACTAAATAGAATAATAACTTCTTCCAAAATGTATATAAGCTACTTACAGTAACAAGCCCACCTTCCCATTCCACCTTCCAGCTCACTATCTCTCTTGTCCAGTCTGTTCCAGTCCTTCATCTTCCCACTTGGAGAACAGCAGCAGCCTTACATAACTTAAAGCTGCACTAAAATTGACTAATCAGTGGGGCCAGCTGGCTGTATTCTCTATCAGTTATTCAATAGCATTGACATCACAATAACACTCCCAAAGAGTTTCAGTACTGCCCGAGTCTATTTGCTTTGACAATCTCTTTCAGTTGACACCCAGATGTTTTCTCGGAATTCCATTGCTTTGCTGTCAGGTACATTAACTGTGCTATCCACCTAGCCAGGTTGAAACTCGAGCAAACTGCATGCACCGTTAAAAACAGGAGCTTCAGGCAATAACTTAGAGGGTGGAGGCGTGAGGAGAGAAACATATATATTTCAGTTTGTTTCCTTTTGTTTACTCCCCCTTAAATATATTTCAGTGCTAGACACTCTTCGTCCCGAATGGCACCCTATTCACTATGTAGTGCACTACTTCTACTGGCTCTGGTCAAAAGTAGCGCACTATATAGGGAATAGGGTGACATTTGGGATGCATGACTGGTGCCTCACAGGAAGAAACTGAGGTTATCATCTCTTGGCTCTTTCAGAAGATGGGTACAAGGTTTTCTTTTGGTTGTCTGATATTCTCCCAAGAAGAAAGTGCTCTAAGCTGTCTGCTTTTAGTAATAAAGCATTAATAAAGTTTAGAGGACAATCACGTAGGCCTAGAGAAGGCGTACTGTATTTAAATGTGTGTGTTTTGTGTGTGTGTGGGGGACGCCTTGATTGCATTGAAATGAAATATGATAAGTGCCATGAACCCCTATAAGCACCTCCATATGTTTTTGGTTAACTTTGAAGCTGACTTTGAGCCTAACCTCAGAGGCAGCGTCCTAAATGGCCCCCTATTCCCTTATAGTGCACTTCATAGAGAATAGGGTGCCATTTGGGACACATCCAGACTGTGACTGTGTGGCAGTGGTTGCATGACCATTTGGATTTTGCTAGCAGTGCAAATTTGGTCTGCTAATTTGATCTGTGGTCTGACCGATAGGGTATGATTCTATTAGTGCACAATCCCTCCCATAAGGCTAATTGAGAATAGATTGCAGAAGTAATCATATTCAGATGAGGAGAGAGACCACAGGAAGCAGATCTAAGAAGGGTAGTACGCCAAAGGTTAAGGGAACTCTATGGATTTTTTAAAGTACGTTTTCAGACAGGGACCAGACACAACATTGTCTGAGGTAATACCGACAATGATATTTTAACTATAGCACAGTTAATCACCATAAAATTAAAACCATAAGAAACTATAATGACTGCATGTTGCAATTAGCATGTTGCAGTCTCTCACTACAGACTGTTGAGATGACCAGCATACACGCCAGATTTGATTCTGGGTCCTCGAGATTATGTAGCAATAAATACAACAACACTTGACTTAATGCTGGAGAATACTATTGTATGGTACTGCAATCCTTGTCATAAAAAAATACAAAAGTATCTGTTGCTGTGTTTCTCTTCAGGTTTACTATTAGATTAGCCTAGACTCATCCCCTTGACCAATCTCCTGGTAGAGTGTGGGTGTATCTCAGTATGCATTCTGCACAGTAGTGACGGCCTCCTTGCATAGGGGGCCCAGTTTCCCATCTCCTCCCGTGGAAGGCAGAATTAAGGACTGTTACGCTATAAACATAATGCACTCAATGCTACTGTGACATCATAATCAGTGACTTTGACAATCTGATGAATCAGAACCCTCTATGAAGATGGCTTCATATAGATGGCTCTAGAAGAGGGGTTTTCAACCTTTTCTTGCCCAGAGACCCCCTCCCAGGCAAATTAGCGAACAAGGGACCCCCATCATACGTTAGCAAAAAAAAAAAGAGTCACATCTTGTTAGGTGAATGATAATGTAAAGGACAAGTAATCAACGTTTTAAAATGAATAGATTTGGCTGATAGTTTTTCATTATTTTGACCTCCCAAAAATAAACACTATTTGTACAAAAGTATGTGGACACCCCTTCAAATTAGTGGTTTTGGCTATTTCAGCCACACCCATTGCTGACAGGTGTATGAAATCGAGCACACAACCAAGCAATCTCCATTGACAAACGTTGGCAGTAGAATGGCCTTACTGAAAAGCTCAGTGACTTTCAATGTGCCACCTTTCCAACAAGTCAGTTCGTCAAATATCTGCCCTGCTAGACCTTCCCCGGTCAACTATAAGTGCTGTTATTGTGAAGTAGAAACGTCTAGGAGCAACAGCGGCTCAGCTGCAAAGTGGTAGGCCACACACGCTCACAGAACAGGACAGCCGAGTGCTGAAGCGCGTAGCACGTAAAAATTGCTTGTCCTCGGTTGCAACACTCACTACTGAGTTCCAAACTGCCTCTGGAAGCAACGTCAGCACAATAACTGTTCGTCAGGAGCTTCATGAAATGGATTTCCATGGCTGAGCAGCCACACACAAGCCTAAGATCACCATGCGCAATGCCAAGCGGTGTCGGCTGGAGTGGTGTAAAGCTTGCCACCATTGGACTCTGGAGCAGTGGAAACGAGCTCTCTGGAGTGATGAATCATGCTTTACCATCTGTCAGTTCGACTGAAAAATCAGGGTTTGGCAGAAGCCAGGAGAACGCTACCTGCACCAATGCATAATGCCAACTGTAAAGTTTGGTGGAGGAGGAATAATGGTCTGGTGCTGTTTGTCATGGTTCGGGTTAGGCCTCTTAGTTCTAGTGAACGGAAATCTTAACGCTACAGCATACAATGTGGCAACAGTTTGGGGAAGGCCCTTTCCTGTTTCAGCATGAAAATGCCCCCATGCACAAAGCGAGGTCCATACAGAAATGGTTGGTTGAGATCGGTGTGGAAGAACTTGACTGGCCTGCACAGATCCCTGACCTCAACCTCATCGAACACCTTTGGGATGAATTGGAATGCCGACTGCGAGCAAGGCCTAATCGCCCAACATCAGTGCCCAACCTCACTAATGGAAGCAAGTCCCTGCAGCAATGTTCCAATGTCTAGTGGAAAGCCTTCCCAGAAGAGTGGAGGCTGTTATAGGATCAAAGGGGGGACCAACTCCATATTAATGCCCATGATTTTGGAATGAGATGTTCGAGGAGCAGGTGTCTACATACTTTTGGTCATGTAGTGTATGTCATTTTCTTAACCCATCTAGTGACTAAATAACAGCATAGGTTTCAAGTATCATGCTAGCTAGTCTTCGGTGTAAGCCTGGGAGAAGTTACAGGAGAGACGGGTGAGACGAAAGTAACATAATGTAAACTGATGACCTGGAATAAAATAAAATACATTTTAAACACAGGTCATTGTCTCCTCTAGTTCATATTGCTTTTATAATGTTATCAAAATATCAACAAGTGACTGAATGTTTGAAAATTATATATGACATCATTAGAATTATGCCTTAATCAATTGGCTTGATGGATCAGCTTCTCACATAAGCTTTTATCAACAGGTTAGTGGTTAAAAATATATATCTTTATGATTCTGGGGGTCAATAACCTTGTATCAAGCCATGGAAATATGATAAGCATGGTGAGTTTGCCTTTTTAGAAGAGAATAAAGACATTTATTCTATCAAGACACGAGGAGCGCGCATGACAAGGACAACTGGAGCATAGCATGACTAGTAATTGAAAATTGTGAAAAACATATTCTACTACATTCTCATTCAAGTGAGATTAGAAAATTATGCTTAATAGAGCTATGTGATCCATTTTAGTCCGATTCATATTGTAAGGCAAACTATTGTGGTTTCGCAACATTGCGATGTTGACGCATGGTTAATTTTCATAAATGTTGAACCTATAGCATTACTTATTCAAATTGGCACAAATATGAAATTATGGCTGATAGTACATTGGTTGAAATTAATGAGCATTGTGCACTTCTCGCCAACTGTTACTTCTGTTCCAAGGCTGTGTTACTCCCGCCCCACCGGCAGGTACAAAAGTAACATTGCGGTAGTTCTGTTCTCGGTCTATTTAATTTCAACTAATTTACCATAGAAATGAAATTACAGTTGCTAATGGTAGAGGACACATAAGTTGTTTGTCATACAGTATGGTGTCTAGCTCTATCGATCTCTGAGTAATTAGAAACAAAAACAAAAGTGTTACTTTCGTCCCAGTTCTCCCCTATGTAATTGCCAGCTGAGAAAAAAAGTTGACATCATTAGAAATAAGATATTGTCCTATTTCCTACTGTAGGTATGTAATTCAATATGTGTTTATTCTGTTGTTACTAGCAATACTAATTTAAAAAAAATATGTATGACGTTTTTGTTGCTGTATTGATATATTTTCGTTGACCACTAGAGGGCTAGCGGGCTCCAGGTTGAATACCCCTGCTCTAGAATGAGGTTTTCACAGATGAGGTCACAATCAGAGAGGGGACAAGAGTTAAATCCATGTGCATTCAGTTACAGTATGCTTACCTCACTCTGTGAAAACGATAAATTAGTCATAATTTACCACAGGTAAGATTCTGTACAATTTGATAGAGTAATCTACAGTATCTACATTGAATTTACTAAACTCCAGCTGTTTTATGCTGCATGTATAGACACATTCTCCATTGACCACAAGTTCCACCTTGTTCCAATCAGACATTTTCTCCAAAATACTTTGATGTCCATACTCTTCCAATGCAGCTAGGAAAGTTAGAAGACGTGGATAAGTGATATTATCGGGAAAACGAAAGGTAGGCTACTAACTGCTCGCTTATATAAAACTAAAAAGGCACTTTATGACGCTGCAATAGGCACACTTATTTGAATGTAGCCAAGGATTCTATCTACTTTGGAGGCCAATCAGACGAAACGTTCTGTGGTCCACGATTCCACACGATTTATATGGGCCGTAGCGCACGATAACTACTTCATTTTGAGGCATTGTAACTATTGCTGATAACACCTTTTACCAACTAAACCTCATCAATGTCCTGGATTAATTGTTGGCTTGTATTGCGCACAGCGGTGTCCCTAACGACGGAGCGCGGCCGTCATCTCCAAGGAATTAGTTTGCTGGTTTGGTGTGACTTCACTGTGAAGCCCTTTTGTGGAGAAGTTACCGCTCGACGTTATGCCGCGTTTATTTGCTGGTCAAAATTAGGAAACTCTGAAATGTCAGACTTGCTAACTGGTTGTGGTTATACACGTGCCGCATTCTACCAGTTATCTTGTCGGAAATGTACGGGTTTCCTAGATAAGACTAGCACATGAACTCGGCATAACACATGCTGCCTGCAAGATGCAAGATAAGATATGTGAGGATCTGTGTTTATTGCACTATAACCCAATGCTATATCACATGTGATATAATATTAGCAACTGTTAGCCTGGGCGCCTGGGTGTCTGTGTGTGTGTGTGCTGGAAGTAACAGTTAGCCCCAGATAAGTGTGCTGGGAAGCTGTGGTTAGCCTTGAGCGAGAACAGTGTGCTTTTGTA